>NC_045986.1:4651764-4789997 GCF_010909765.2 Amblyraja radiata | reverse complement strand
TGACCAAAACACCAAGGGTGCAGCCTAATTTCTTTGTTTACGGGACAACCTGTTTTCTTCTCACTTGATATCCTCTCAGTGTTTAAGCTGACGTTACACCGTGGACTTTGATGCAGTGCCAATGCAAGGATACTGGCTGCTCGGCAGTGTACCGGACTGTTACCAACACAGCACTGGAGGTATCCTTCTGCTGCAGTCATTTCAGTATTTCACACAGTTCTAGGGCTCAGCTACTACCAGTGATCCTGTACAGCTGCTGTAATTGAACATGCCCTTGTAGAATATGCCCATTCTTTTACAAGAAACAATGTCTGAAAATCAAAGTGACCATATTTACCACTTAAAGTGTTGGAATAACTCAGCGGGGCAGGCTGCATGCTGCCTGAGTTACTCCAGCACTTTGTGTCTTTTTTTGGTCAACCAGCATGTGCAGTTGCCTTTTTCTGCATTTCTACAAAACTCTTGCAGATGTCTGGAGGCTGAGCTGTTTCACCTATCCACAATCATTTGTCTTCAACCCAGTGATTCACGTGTAATTCAGGAGGGTGCACAACAGACAGGAGCTAGTGGGATCAGCGTGCATGGTTTCTCCAACACCACTGGTATTGACCCACAGCCCAGTCCCGGACTCACCCGTCTAGCAATGGAGTAGAGGGGCCACCTGTGGAACACCCACCACCTTCATCCACTGGACCCCAGGCCCCCTGCTGGTGGGGAGAAAGGTTTGCTCTCCATGTACAGTCAATGGTGTAGATCTACAATCATCTACATTGACTCCCAGGACTGGCTGATGGAGCTGAGCTAAGACCAGGGCTCAGGGACCTGCAGTCTTCCATAGGTGCACAAGGTCGCCCCTAATTCCATGTCTAGGAGCAGACTTAGGCCATTCGGCCCATCCAGTCCACTATTCAATCATGGCTGATCTATCTTTCCCTCTCAAACCCATTCTCCTGCCTTCTCCACAGAACCCCTGACACCTGTACTAATCAAGAATCTATCAATCTCCGTCTTTAAAATACCCATTGACTTGGCCTCCACAGTCTTCCACAGATTCACCACCCTTTGACTAAAGAAATTCCTCCTCCTCTTTCTAAAGGTACATCCTTTTATTCTGAGGCTATAATAATAATAATAATAATAAATTTTATTTATGGGCGCCTTTCAAGAGTCTCAAGGACACCTTACAAAAATTGAGCATGTAGAGGAAAAACATGTAAGGGGAATGAAATAAATAGTAGAGACATGACTAGTACACAAAGTAAAGACAGAATTCAATACAAAACACAGTATGAGGCAATTAATGCACAGATGAAAAGGGACGGGGACGTGGGGCTAAGGATAGGCAGAGGTGAAGAGATGGGTCTTGAGGCGGGACTGGAAGATGGTGAGGGACACGGAATTGCGGATCAGTTGGGGGTGGGAGTTCCAGAGCCTGGGAGCTGCCCTGGAGAAGGCTCTGTCCCCAAAACTGCGGAGGTTGGACTTGTGGATGGAGAGGAGACCGGCTGATGTGGATCTGAGGGACCGTGAGGGTTGGTAGGGGGAGAGGAGGTCAGTGAGATATGGGGGGGCCAGATGGTGGAGGGCTTTGTAGGTGAGGACCAGGATTTTGTAGGTGATCCGGTGGGAGATGGGAAGCCAGTGAAGTTTTTTGAGGACTGGAGTGATGTGATGCCAGGATTTGGTGTGGGTGATGAGTCGGGTGGCTGCGTTCTGGACCAGTTGGAGTCGGTTGATGTAGGTGGAGCTGATGCCAAGGAGAAGTGAGTTGCTGTAGTCCAGTCGGGAGGAGATGAAGGCATGGATGAGTCTTTCAGCAGCAGGCGGTGTGAGAGAGGGTCTGAGTTTGGCGATGTTGCGGAGATGAAAGAAGGAGGTTTTAATGACATGGCGGATGTGAGGCTCAAGGGAGAGGGTGGAATCAAAGATCACGCCAAGGTTGCGGGCCTGGGGAGATGGGGAGACAGTGGTGCCGTCGATGGTGAGAGTGGGGTTATTGATTTTGCTGAGTGTGGCTTTGGAGCCTATGAGGAGGAATTCTGTTATAGGAGGCCTCTGGTCATAGACTCTACCACTAGTGGAAAGATCTTCACCACATTCATTCTATCCTGGCCTTTCATTATTGGGTAAGTTTATTTTTTTATCACACAAAGAGTGGGGGTGTATGGAATGAGCTGCCAGAGGAGGTATTGAGGCAGGGACTATTCCAACATTTGTGAAAGTTAGACGGGTACATGGATAGGACAGGTTTGGAGGGATATGGGCCAAACGCAGGCAGGTGGGACTAGTGTAGCTGGGACATGTTGGTCGCGTGGATAAGTTGTGACAAAGGGCCTGTTTCCACACTGTATCACGTTATGAGTCTACCCCCCCCCCCCCCCCCATCTCATCATACTAAACTCCAGCGAGTACAGGCCCAGTGCCATCAAATGCTCATCTTATGTTAATCCACTCATTTCTGGGATCATTCTCATAAACCTCCTCTGGACCCTCTCCAATGCCAGCACATCCTTCCCCTCTCCCGCAACCCATCAGAAAACCTAGGGAACTGGACCTTCTGCAGCAGGCCACTCGGCCCAATACTTGCTGCTTCCCCTCTTGGGGACAGGACCTCTGACTGGAGCTCACCATATACCAGCAGTATTCAGCCATATACTAGGCCACAGCCAGGCTGATACCAAGGCAGGAACCACAGGGAGTGCCCAGAGCTCCATTTATTAAAAGGACTATTCCACCCACCACTTACCTGCTTTTACCATTAGATACCGAACAATAGCTTGAATTCGTAATTCATTATCCGAGTCCTCAGGATGGTGATAAAGAAGCAGGCGTCTGCTGCTGTCCAGCTTGTTTTACACAAAACCCATTGTCAAAATAATTGGGCTGGTCAGTGATATATCCTCCTCCCACTGGAGTGGCCACAGCTGATCATTGGGTGGCCAGCTGGTCATTGGGTGGTCAGCTGGTCATTGGGTGGTCAGCTGGTCATTGGGTGGCGTTTGCTGTCAGGAGGCAGTCCGTAATCATCGGACCACTTGCACCTCTTAGAGGAGCCTCCTAAAGGTGGCTAGAACCATAGACATTGACAGAAAAATGGCCATAGACACTAGCTAAAGCAAACTGCCCTGGACACTGGCTACGCCAAAGCCATGCTTAGCTGGCAGTCAAATGAGTCAAAGGAAACATATTAAAACACTAATATATCCAGCATTTAAAGCATTTAAATAAATAAATCAAAACTTTCTTACACGGTCCTTTGTACCAACCTTCCTCCATTGGGTGAGTAGAGTAGCTTCGACCACCCCAGGCCGCGGTGTTTGAGCCGGCCCGTTTGCGGGGTTCGGTGAGCCGCGGGTCTGTTTGTGCCATCGCCCGGTGGGGAATCGCCTCAGCACAGAGGGAGAAGAGGAGGGAAGAGACTGCAGCCCTAAGATTTTTGCCTCCACCACAGTGAGGAGGTGCTTGGAGGATACACTGTGGTGGATGTTAATTTGTGTTTATTGTTGTTTATTATTGAATGATTGTATGTATGACTGCAGGCACGAAATTTCGTTCAGACCGTAAGGTCTGAATGACAATAAAGGAATTCAATTCAATAGAGGAGAACTGTCTCGTGTTGAACCTGGCGACCTTCGTACATCAGGTTCACCAGCTGAAGGCATCGTTGATGACCTGCTTCCTACCTTGCCCTGTGACTCCGAGTTAGTGTGGACCCTGAGTGTGTGGAGCAGGGCACAGCCTGGCAGGGCAAGCAGGGATGCATTCCTTCTGCCATAGAATATAGGAGAGTAGGGCATAGGAACAAGCCCTTCAACCCACAGTGTCTGTGCCCAACCTGATGCCAAGAACATTTCCTAACTCCCTGCACATGATCCATATCTATGTGCCAATCTAAAAGGCACGTTAATGCCGTTATTGTATCTGCCGCAAACACCATCACTCACCCCTGGCAGCGTGTTCCATGCCCGCACCTCCTCTGTGTAAAACATTGCCCTGCACATCTTCTTTAAATTTTGCCCATCTCCCCAATGCACTCTAGTGTCGGATATTTCCATCTTGGGATAACGTTTCCGACTGTCTGTCTGTGCCTCAGTATTTTACCTGCTTATATCAGGTCTCCATTCAACCTCCACTTTGTCCAACCTCCCCTTGAAGGTCTTTATTCTTTGGAGCGCAGAAGGTTAAGGGGGGACTTAATAGAGGTCTTTAAAATGATGAGAGGGATAGACAGAGTTGACGTGGATAAACTTTTTCCATTGAGAGTAGGGAAGATTCAAACAAGAGGACATGACTTGAGAATTAAGGGACAGAAATTTAGGGGTAACATGAGGGGGAACTTCTTTACTCAGAGAGTGGTAGCTGTGTGGAATGAGCTTCCAGTGGAAGTGGTGGAGGCAGGTTCGATTTTATCATTTAAAAATAAATTGGATAGGTATATGGACGAGAAAGGAATGGAGGGTTATGGTCTGAGTGCAGGTAGATGGGACTAGGGGAGAATAAGTGTTCGGCATGGACTAGAAGGGCTGAGATGACCTGTTTCCATGCTGTAATTGTTATATGGTTATATGGTTATCGAAGCTAACACCCCCTCAAACAGACATCCCCTAAACCCATTCCAAAGCCTCCACATCCTTCCTGCATTACAGTGACCAGAACTGCATACAATACTCCAAATGTGGCTTAACCAAAGTCCTATAGAGCAGTATCTAGAATTCCTCACTCTTATGCCACAGCCAACAAAAGCAAGCAGACATCTGCCTTCTTTACTGCTCAATTTACTTGTGTAGCCACTTTCAGGAATTTATGGACTTGAACTCCAAGATCCCTCTGTTTTTATTAAAACTGTCTATTTTTTCCTTAGATTCGACCTCCCAAACTCCAATCTCTCACACTTGCTCGGGTTAATTTCAACCTGCCATTTCTCAGCCCACTTCTGCAGCTGATCCTTATCCCACTGTATACGTTGACAGCCTTATTCACAGTGCACGACCCCAGCAACCTCGATGTCATCTGCAGACATACTACCCAACACATCTACGCATATCCATTTACGTCATTGGCACTGGGCTCGATATGTTCCTTCACAAGGGGACATAGTTGTTGAGTGTAGGGGCAGACCGGGATTACTGTTTTTTTGCATCTTAATCTTCATATACTATTGTCAAAGGCTGCGGCTGGTGGTTTGAATGTGACCACCAGTCACCAGAATTCCATCGTCAATTAGTTTAATTTAGAGATACAGCGTGGAAACAGGTCCTTTGGCCCCCCGAGTCCGTGCCGACCAGCGATCCACATACACTGGCACTATCCTACACACACACGGGACAATTTATAATGTTTTTTTAACCAAAGTCAATTAACGTACAAACCTTTACATCGATGGAGAATGGGAGAAGCCGAGGATCCCGGTGAAAACCCACGCAGGTCACGGGGAGAGCGTACAACCTCCGTACAGACAGCATCCATAGTCAGGATGGAACACGGGTCTCTGGCGCTGTAAGGCAGCAACTCTACCGCTGCGCCACCATGCCACACCAATGTCTGCTTTCACAGAGTCGTGGCTCCAAGACATGGGAAATGACCCAATTTTCTAAAGCCGGTTAGATCTTTACTGCAAGGGCTGGTGTTCCACAGTGGGGCCAATAGCAGGGGGTCTTTCATGCATGTGGTGAGAGTAGGACCCTTCCTCTCATACACTGCATCCAACCAGTCGCCACCGACTTGGATCCCCGTGTCATAGACAACAAGCAGCTGTCGAGATGGGGAACTTTGTGGGGTTGAACAATCTCCCGTTTGCCCAATAGATGATGTGGGTAGCACGGTGGCGCAGCGGTAGAGTTGCTGCCTTACAGCAATTGCAGCACCAGTGACCCAGGTTCGATCCTGATTACGAGTGCTGTCTCTACGGAGTTTGTACGTTCTCCCCGTGACCTGCATGGGTTTTCGCCGAGATGTCCTGTTTCCTCCCACACTCCAAAGACGTACAGGTTTGTAGGCTAATTAGCTTCGTATCAATGTTAAATTGTCCATGGTGTGTGTTGGATAATGTTAATGTGCGGGGATCACTGGTCTGTGTGGACTCGGTTGGCCGAAGGGCCTGTTTCCGCGCTGTATCTCTAAAAGTAAAAAGCTAAAACTAAAGTTAGTGGAAACTTACTGAAGGTGCTGAATTGAAAAGTAACTGTGGGGTCACCAGCTTGTGGCAAATTCAGGCCTTGTACAGACTTGTGTGGGAGTCAAAGCGCGCTCGCAGTTACGCAAAGAAACCCTGGCAACTCCACATATAATTGGCTAATAAAGTATGATGATGATTATAAAGCAGTTCCAAAGTGTTGATGTGCTTCAGTTCCCCAGTGGTCACATGTTCTGCTCTGAATGACAGGAAAATGAAATCGATCAATTGACAAGTGACTGGATTTTCACAGAATGAGATTAAAATTCTCTCAACCACCAACCCTGGAGTTTAGGAATAAACTAGAGGTGCTATTATGAATATATGAATAAATATCAGGTCATTTGTGTTTTATTCAAAATAGCGTGTTGTGTACACATGGTTTTCTAATGGAAGTATTTGTATTCATGTATACTATAATAAAAGGATTCTGAACAACAACTCAATTTGCATAACTTACAATGCTAACCACCTCCGGGGATGGATTCCTGAGTCCAGCTTGTTATTGTGTCTAGTGTTGCATTTCTATTGGTGCTGTCTAACATCAAAGTGATTCACAGAGCACTTGTGACCAAAGATCCTATAGCAAGCAAGATAGCCCACTCAACAAAACAGACGTAGTACGATCATGGGCAGATTCATGGGTAATTTTAGGCCCCATTTCCGTAACCGGCTTCCGTCTCCGCACCAAAGATCCCATAGCGGAGCAAAGATACTAGTGGGGAGACGGAAGCCGGTTACGGAAACATCCTCGTAAAAATAAAAGTTATTTAGGAAAAATCTTCTAATTTTCAGAATTATCATTTATTAACACAAACTGTTTCCCTGCAATTGATTACACTGCGAGTCGGGTCGGGTTACTGAAATGAATGGAAAAAAGGCCCACGTTCCACTCCGTTGCGTACTACACGTCAGCCCATTGCATTTAGCAGGAGTGGTCTATCTTGCTCCACTATAGGATCTTTGCTTGTGACAAAGTAAACTTCTTCCAGGTGCTTTGCAGGAGTAGTGAAGCATAAATGTCGACACCAAACTGCATATAGAGAAGTAGGTGGTGGCTGCAAGGTCTGGAGAAAAGGAATAGGTGACGTTTTTGGGTCGAGACCCTTCTTCAAATTGAGAGTCAGTGGAGAGGGAAATAAGAGATACAGTAAGGTACATAGAACAAATGGTGAGGGTGGGGGGGGGGGGGGGGGAGGGAAGGAAGTATTTGCTTTCTTCCCTTCCCGTGATCAAACCCGCCAACAAGGGAGATGCCGTGGTAGTCTGGCCCATTGATCTCTACAAGGCTGAGGCCACGCACCAACTCTCAGACACCTCCTACTTATCCTTGGACCATGACCCCACAGACGAGCACCAGGCCACTATCTCTAGCACCATCACTAACTACATCAACCCCGGCTCCCTGCCCTACCAAGCCTCCAACCTCATCGTTCCCCAGCCCCACACGGCCCGAATTTACCTTCTCCCCAAAACCCACAAACATGACTGTCCTGGTAGACCCATTGTTTCCGCATGTTCGTGCCCTACCGAACTCATTTCCACATACCTTGACTCCATCCTATCCCCCCTGGTTAAATCTCTCCCTACCTATGTTCAAGACACCTCACACACTCTCCGTCGTCTCCGGGCATTCCATTCTCTAGGCCCCCATCTTCACCATGGACGTCCAGTCACTCTACACCTCCATCCCCCACCAGGAGGGTCATATAGCCCTCCGGTTCTTCCTCGACCGAAGAACCAACCAATCCCCGTCTACAGCTACTCTCCTCCGCCTAGCGGAGCTGGTCCTTACCCTTAATAACTTTTCCTTTGACTCCTCCCATTTCCTCCAAATACATGCGTGTGCCCATATAGCTATGGGCACACGCATGGGCCATAGCTATGCCTGCCTCTTTGTCGGGTACATCGAACAATCTTTGTTCAAGGCATACCAGGCCCCCATCCCCGACCTCTACCTCCGCTACATCGACGTCTGCATTGGTGCTACCTCCTGCACCCACACACAACTGACTGACTTCATCCACTTCACTACCAACTTCCATCCGGCACTCAAATACACCTGGACCATTTCCGACAATTCCCTACCATTTCTTGACCTCACTATCTCCATCGCAGGGGATAGACTACTGACCGACATCCACTATAAACCCACTGACTCCCATGGCTATCTGGACTACACTTCTTCCCACCCTGCTTCCTGTAAGGACTCCATCCCCTACTCCCAACTCCTCCGTATCTGCTCCCAGGATGAGGTGTTCCACACCAGGGCATCGGAGATGTCCTCATTCTTCAGGGAACGGGGGTTCCTCTCCCCCACCATAGATGAGGCTCTCACCAAGGTCTCTTCCATACCCCATGACTCAGCTCTCACTCCACTTCCCCGTACTCGCAACAAGGGCAGAGTCCCCCTTGTCCTCACCCTCCACCCTACCAGCCGTCACATACAACAAATATTCTTCCGTCATTTTCACCACCTCCAACGTGATCCCACCGCTCGCCACATCTTCCCATCTCCCCCCCTGTTGGCTTTCCACAGAGACTGCTCCCTCCTCCCTGGTCAATTCGTCCCTTCCCACCCTTCCCACCCCAGCGGTATGAACATTGATTTCTCTAATTTCAGGTAGTCCTTACTTTCTCCTCCCCTTCTCAGCTCTCCCTCAGCCCTATGGCTCCACCTCTTCCTTTCCTCTCCCCCCCCCCCCCCCCTCCCCCCACCCTCACATCAGTCTGAAGAAGGGTTTTGGCCCGAAACATTCCCTATCTCCTTCGCTCCATAGATGCTGCCTCACCCGCTGAGTTTCTCCAGCATTTTTATCTACCTTCGATTTTCCAGCATCTGCAGTTCCTTCTTAAACATAGAACAAATGGATGAGATATTTTGGGTCGAGACCCATGTTCAGGTGTAAAGAGCAAATGAATGAAAGGTATGCAAACGGACAAATCAAAGACAGCAACGATGATGAAGGGAAGGTGGAGCCCACGTCTGAAGAAGGGTCTCGACCCGAAACATCACCTATTCCTTCTCTCCAGGGATGCTGCCTGGCCCGCTGAGTTACTCCAGTATTTTGTGTCTACCTTTGATTTAAACGAGCATCTGCAGTTCTTCCCTACACATGGAGCCCACAGTGGCCCATTGTTGGCTGTGGGGAAGGTCATATAGTCATAGCGTGATACTGTGTGGAAACAGACCCTTCGGCCCAACTCGCCCACATCGGCCAACATTGTCCCATCTACACTTGTCCCACTTGCCTGGGCTTGGTCCATAACCCTCCAAACCTGTCCTATCCATGTACCTGCCCAACTGTTTCTTAAACGATGGGATAGTCCCAGCCTCAACTACCTCCTCTGGCAGCTTGTTCCATACACTCACCACCCTTTGTGTGAAAAAGTTGCCCCTCAGATTCCTATAAAATCTTTTCCCCTTCACCTTGAACCTATGTCCTCTGGTCCTCGATTCTCATACTCTGGGGAAAAGACTCCGTGCTTCTACCCGATCTATTCCTCTCATGATTTTGTATACCCCTATAAGATCTCCCCTCATCCTCCTATGTTCCATGGAATAGAGACCCAGCCTACTCAACCTCTCCCTATAGCTCACACCCTCTAGTCCTGGCAACATCCTCGTAAATCTTTTCTGAACCCTTTCAAGCTTGACAATATCTTCCCTATAACATGGTGCCCAGAACTGAACACAATTTTTGAAATGCAGTCTTATACAACCGCAACATGACTTCCCAACTTCTATACTCAATACTCTGACTGATGAAGGCCAAAGTGCCAAAAGCCTTTTTCATCACCTTATCTACCTGCGACTTGACCTTCAAGGAGCCATGCACTTGTTTTCCTACATCCCTCTGCTCTACAACATTACCCAGAGGCCTACCATTCACTGTATAGGTCCTGCCCTTGTTCGACATCCCAAGATGCAACACTTCACACTTTTCTGTATTAAATTCCATCAACCATTCCTCCGCCCACCTGGCCAATCGATCCAGATCCTGCTGCAATCGTTCACAACCATCTTCACTATCTGCAAAACCACTCACTTTTGCATCATCAGCAAACTAGCTAATCTTGCCCTGTATGTTCTCATCTAAATCATTGACGTAGATGACAAACAGTAACGGGCCCAGCACCGAACCTTGTGGCACACTACCAGTCACAGGTCTCCAGTCCGATAAGCAACCTTCCACCATCACCCTCAGCTCCCTTGCATGGAGCCAATTTGCTATCCATTCAGATCCCATGAGATCCTGTATGTAAGGATGACTCATAAATTTCAAACATGGATCCCGCAATTTCCTCTTGTTTCCTGAAATATCCTTGGAAATATTAGATCAAGCCCCAGAGATTTGTCTACCTTCAGACATGGCAGTACCTTCGGTACTTCCTCGACGGTAACCCTGACTGCTCTCATGACACGTTCAGTGGCTGCTCCAAGTTCCTCCGTCCTACTGCCTTTCTCCTCGGTAAATACAGAGGAGAAATACTCATCGAGGACCTTGCCCATCTCCTCTGGCTCCACACAGAGGTGACCGCTTTGATTCCTGAAAGATCCCACTCTCTCTCTAGTTACCCTTTTCCCCCTCATGTATTGATAAAATATTTTGGGATTGTCCTTAATGCTACCCGCCAGAGCTATCTCCTGGCCCCTTTTTGCCCTTCTGATCTTTTTTAGTTTGCTCCTTAGTTCCCAGAACTCCGTCAGGGATGCACTTGATCCCAACTGCCTATACCTGTCCCATGTATCCTTCTTGTTTTTGAACAACTCCTCAATTTCCCTCGTCAGCCATGCTTCCTTACATTTGCCTGCTTTGCCCTTCACTCTAACGGGGATGTATACATCCTGAGGTTTCTTCAGTACAATTTTAAAAACATCCCACTTGGCCGATGTTCTTTTCCCCTCAAATAACCTGCTCCAGTCAACTTGAACGAGACCTTCTCTCATACCCTCAAAGTTGGCCTTACCCCAGTTCAGCATTTTAACACGTGGACCCTCTCCGTCCCGATCCATAACTATCTTAAACCTAATCGAACTGTGGTCACTGGCCCCAAAAGGCTCATCCACAAATACTTCATTAACTTGCCCTTCCCAAGTTCCCAATACTAGATCCAGTGTTGCCCTCTCACATGTGGGAGCCTCCACATACTGTTTAAGAAAATTCTCCTGAACACTTTTGTGAATTGCACCCCATTTAAACCCTTCACACTATGATTTCCCCAGTCTATATTGTGAAAGTTAAAATCCCCTACAACAACCTTATTTGACCTGTAGCTGCCTGCAATCTCCCGGCACATTTGTTCTTCTAATTCCCGTTGACTATTCGGGAGTCTGTAGTACACCCCCAACAAAGTGATCATCCCTTTCTTGTTCCTCAGCTCCACCCATATAGCCTCACTAGATGAACCGTCCATAATGTCACCCCTGAACACAGCCGTGACATCCACCTTAACCAACAATGCAAGCCCCCCTCTTTTTCCCTCACCCCTGTCTCCCCTGAAGCTCCTGTACCCCGAATCATTGAGCTGCCAGTCCTGCCCCTCCCTTAACCAGGTTTCAGTCATGGCTACAACGTCCCAGTCGCTCGTACCTATCCATGCCCTCAGCTCATCTGCCTTACCCGTCAGGCCCCTTGCATTAAAATACGTGCAGTTTAAACCAACCCTCCTTCCTCGCTCTCCGCCTTTCACCTGCCTATTCTGTCCACTAACCTTTCCCATACCACCCTCCATACCAACTTCCAGCCTCTCATGTGCCCCTGTCCCACACGAGATCCCACCCCCCTGCCAATCTAGTTTAAACCCTCCCGTGTAGCATTAGCAAACCTTCCTGCTAGGATGTTGGTCCCCCTCCAGTTAAGGTGCAACCCGCCCCTTTTATACAGGTCACCCCTGCCCCAGAATAGATCCCAATGAGGTCTAACCAAGGTTCCATAAAGCTGTTCCCTCAATTTGTGGAGTAAAATATTCCAAAGGTGCATCCTAGCTTGTTACGGAGAGGAGCTGCATGGATCATGCATGGATCATTAGAATGTCGGGAGAGCTGGTGACGGGATGGATGGGAATTGTGACAACAGTGGAATCATTAAATTCAGGAATAAGTAAATGTCCAGTGGATAGCTGGAAGCTTTCTGCAAACTGAAGGGATTGTAGGTGTCGGGCGGTGTTGTTGGAACAAAGGGTTTGAACAGCTAATCGCCCGTTGTTGCTGCATTTTACACACCACCAAACACCGATCAGCTGCCGTTTGTGTCTTTGCCGGTCGTGGGATCTTGCTGTGCGGGAAGTTGCCCTGCACGGTGGCGAAGGCGGCTCCACCCGAGCTGACCACCTGCCCCTCGTCCAGGTTTACGTCCGCGCCCACGTGTCCCTCAGAGCAACCCGCGCTGTCCACGGGCATCCTGGGGGATTCCCGACCGCTGGGCACCGCGAGGGACCAGGATTGTAATATAATCATTTAATATTTAGTATATCTTGTATTATGGTGGTGGGTGTGTTGGTATTGTTTGTTTCGTAAATATTATTATTGTAAATAATTGAATACATTTATTTTGGTAAAAGAAATGTTGTGAAGGCCGTTCTACAGGTTGCGACCCACTTTGCAAAGTGCTGATGTGAAAAGCAGCAGGTGGATGCAACATGTTTGCATGTTTCTTAACCCTTTGTGCGCCAGTAGGGACGCGCTGTACGTTACTGACAGCATTGCCAACATTACTGACTATATTGTACAGAATGTTTGCGAGTTCCTTAACCCTTTGTGTGCGAGTAGCACAATGTATATCTCACCCTGCTGACTACGTACTGACACCAATGCTTCATCCCGTTGCAGGTCATAGAGCGAGGGATCTTGCATACACTGTCAACTGAGGAACGCAAGAGGCAGGAGGTGAGCACCAGTGTTGCTGGGACATGGGGACGTTGGCCAGGACAGAGGGGGGAGGGGCAGATCCAACTTAAAGATGAAGGAGCCACTAAAAGTCAGATATTCGCATCGCCATTGGAGGGGAGAGCAGGACAGCACTGGGAGAGGGGATTGGGGCAACGGCACTGGGTCAAGGGGATTGGCCCAAGGTGCTAGTCTAAGCAAGATAAAAACCAAATCATAGTTTGGTGACATGTGGTTGGGATTTTACAAGGTTTACAAAGTAGGAGTGAAGTCTCCCGTGGCAGAACTGTGGGGCAGAAGTTGATGAGTAATCGCTCCGCACATGTTGTTGCCTGCAAGTGCTCTGCAGTCCCCCTGTTTGTAGTTCCTTTCTGTGGGTGTATTGTGCAACATGTTGCTGCTGCAAGCTCCATTTCAGGAGGCCCGGTGTATTTAACGCCACCAGGGCCTGCAGTAACAGAGACCATTTGAGCAATGGGCTTGCCAGCTTGTCACTCTCTTAATAAACCCATCATCCACATCTCTTTAACCAACCCATCTTGCCTGCTTCCTCATTCCGTTCATGCTCAGCCCTTCAGAGGCAATATGGTGAGAAGGCAGGAGAGTGAGGTTAGAAGGGAGAGATAGTTCAGCCATGATTGAATGGCAGAGTAGACTTGATGGGCCGAATGGCCTAATTCTACTATTCCTTATGACCTTCCTGATCCATCTCTGCGTGATCCCTCTCTGTAAATGTCCTGTTGGAATCTCCACCACTGATTTTGAATTCTCACCTGTGGAAACATGTTCTCACGTCCACTCCGGGACATGTGACCTTCCCTTTTCTTGAGAAATACTCTAGTTTATTTGATGTTTGAACTCCTCAGGTCTGGGGACATCCCAGAAAACCTTGTCTTCACATTCACATGCCTTAAACATTGCAGCAAAGTGTTCTGTCTTCCTAGTGGGGCTGATACTGGTGAACAACTCCTCCATGCAATATCATTCCATCACTCAGAGTCATAGAGTGATACAGTGTGGAAACAGGCCCTTCGACCCAACTTGCCCACACTGGCCAACAATGTCCCAGCTACACTAGTCCCATTGGCCTGCGCTTGGTCCGTATCCCTCCAAACCTGTCCTAACCATGTACCTCTAGCTGTCTCCTCCCATCCTCCCACCCGCCCGCGGGCTCCTCCTCCTCCCCCTTTTTCGTTCCTTCTCCCCCCCCCCCCCCCCATCAGTCTGAAGAAGGGGTTTGGCCCAAAACGTCGCCTATTTCCTTCGCTCCATAGATGCTGCTGCACCCGCTGAGTTTCTCCAGCAATTTTGTGTACCTTCGATTTTCCAGCATCTGCAGTTCCTTCTTGAACACTAACCATGTACCTGTCTAGTTGTTACTTAAACGATGGGATAGACCCAGCCTCAAGTACCTTCTCTGGCAGCTTGTTCCATAATCTCACCACCCTTACCCCTCGGATTCACATTAAATCTTTTCCTCTTCACCTTGAACCTATGCCCTCTGGTTCTCGATTCCCAAACCCTGGGTAAGAGACTCTGGCATCTACCCCATCTATTCCTCTGATGATTTTGCACACTTATATAAGATACCCCCTCATCCTTCTGTGCTCCATGGAATAGAGACTGTTACGACTCCCGAATGCAAGTACTTCAGAGCCACGTAACACAAGTCAAAAACCAGGTTCAGGTTCAAAAAACAGTTTTAATGATTCATTGGAACACAAAACTCAAACCTGATTTAAACAACCCAGTCAGGGATATGGATAAACCGACAAACAATTTAACAATGCTCCAGCCAGCCACACCATGGGCCGTCGAACCGGAGATTCCAAAACTTGCCCAAAGAGATACAACCCTGAAACCAAAATACACGAAAACTCTAAGGTCAGCCCTTATCCGTCCCAATACAATATCTGATAACACGGAATGGTGAAAATACACAACGTTCTATGCCATGTGGTCAGGCTGCCTCGGCCCCCACCAACAGTCTGCTCATCAGTCGGAGTCTACGACGAAGAGAGAGAATTCTGGGAAGCTCTGGTCTTTATACTTCCGATGAGTCACCCGTCACCTGACGCAGCTGGGCCAATCGGGTACAGGAACCTTTAACCCCTCGATTCCAGACTCACAGCCACGAGGCCTGTACTTAGGATAGAAACAGAGAAGTAAGTACATAGCATTCACCAGGGGGGGGAAAGTGCCTAACACCCCCACCCAAAGATACTGAATAAGTTTCTGAAAATGAACTAAAAAAAACACCACCAAATTTCAGCAACTATTCAGTAACACAGACATCACTGGCGCGACAATGCATCAGCCAATACATCATCCTTGCCACGGATATGCCAGTCAAATGAGACAACCGCAAGGGAAGCGTCTCCAAAGCCTCAGAGTTACTCAGCTTTCCCTGCGTTACTGCCACAGACAACCGTGCCTCCCCCACATCACCACCCGTGTCAGGGGGCAGCACCACTGCAGCCAAAACATGCTTAGAAGGACTTAGCTCCGACCCATCAACCTCCACAGGCTCCTTCCTGTCGAACCAGTCCTTCATCCTAGACTGAGCAGAGGCAAGATTACCCATTGCCAGTTCGCATGCCCTCCTCAGTCTAGAGCGAAAAGTACAGACGTGGTCTAAAATACTACGTTTTGTATCCTCCTGCAACCATTTCTCCTTCAGGACCCTCAACGGACCACGTACAGTATGCGCGAACACCAGGTCAGCAGGACTGAACCCTAAAGACTCCTGCACGACCTCACGCACCGCAAACATAACTAGATGAACCCCCTCATCCCAGTCTTTTTCAAACTCCAGGCAGTAAGTCCTCAACATAGATTTCAAAGTCTGGTGAAACCTCTCGAGAGCTCCCTGGCTCTCAGGATGATACGCACTGGAGTAACAATGCTTAATATCTAACAACTTCATTACCTGACCAAAAACCTTCGACATGAAGTTGGTACCTTGGTCACTCTGCACAACCTTGGGCAAACCGAACAACGAAAAAAACTTAGTGAGAGACTTAACAATTGCAGGGGCAGTAATTCTACGCAAAGGGACCACCTCCGGAAAGCGGGTAGTCGCACACATAATTGTTAATAAAAACTTGTTGCCCACCCTTGTCCGAGGTAGAGGGCCCACACAATCAACTAGAATCCGCTCAAACGGCTCACCGACCACAGGGATTGGATATAAAGGCGCAGGAACAATCGATTGGTTCGGCTTTCCTGCCACCTGGCAAATGTGACAACACCTGCAGTGCTGTTTCACGTCCTTTTTCAACCCTGGCCAAAAAAAATTCCGTAAGATGCGGTCATACGTCTTATTGACCCCCAAATGTCCACCCAGAGGACCATCATGAGCCAAACAGAGTATCTCGTCCCTATACCGACGAGGCATCACAATCTGATCAACCACGCTCCAATCATCATGCCCAGATATATCCAAGGGAGACCACTTTCGCATCAGTAAGCCATCCCTTAGAAAATACCCCTTTGCTGTGGAATCCATATCCCCCTCAGGCACTGCGCAGTCGCACAGATCAGATAAACCTGGATCACTCTTTTGCTCCTCAACCAGCCGGTCACGTGACAGTGACACCGGCACATTTCCAGACTCTATCCCATCTTGAGATGGAGAAACACCCTTCACCACACAGGATCTATCATCCTGATCCCCAAAAATGCTCTCACTCAGGTCCACCACATCCTCAAACTTCGCCTGGCTCTTAGCCATAGCCCTCGTGACAGCACAAGCTGCGAAGACCTTTGGATGCTGCATAGCCAATCTATCAGGACTCTGCACCATCGGAACAGCCGTCACCTCAGGAGTAACTAAAACTCTACCTCCTGCCAAGTCATTCCCCAAAATCACAGAAACTCCCCCAACGGGAAAACACGGCCGTAACCCAACAGTTACCCGGCCTGAAACCAACTCGGACTCGAGACGCACGGTATGCAAAGGCACTACCATGTCATCCATCCCGAATCCTACCACTGGGACACTTGACCCAACCGATGATTCCCCAGAAAACGGCAGTACATCATCCAACATAAAGGACTGAGTAGCACCAGTATCACGCAAGATGGATACTGGAACTCTGTCACCCCCATCCTCTAGAGAAACAAAACCATTCATGATGAACGCAGAATAATTCCTACACTCATCAGACTCAGGCACCTCAGGTACGACAGGTGCCTTCTGTGCACCCACCAAAGCCACAGGCTTTGCATTTTTCTGCTTCAGAACGGGACACGACTTTAACATGTGCCCTCTCCTTCTACAATAGTAGCACACAGGACCTTCATCAGTCCTTACATTTTCGTCAACCTTATCAGCTCGGACATCCCCCTGTATCAACGTGCTGCCATTTGCAGGCACAGAAACAGCTTTGACACTGCCACCGGCGACACCACCACGATCAACCGGCCGTGCACCAAAACTATTGGATCGCCCAACAAAATCAGATTTATGAGTCAATACATACTCATCTGCCAATACCGCAGCCTTAGACACCTCATTCACCTTCTGCTCATTAAGGTAAGTAGTAACCCTCTCAGGGAGACAGTTCTTAAAGTCTTCCATAATTATCAAGGCCCGCAGTAGCTCAAAATCCTTCACTCCTTGAGAAGCGCACCACCTGTCAAAAAGTGCCTCCTTCTCCCTAGCAAACTCCACATAAGTCTGACTATCAAACTTCCTAAAGCGCCGGAACTTCTGCCGGGACGCCTCTGGAACTAATTCATAAGCCCTTAGTACTGTAGACTTCACACACTCATAGTCCAGACCGCTTTCAACAGATAAAGACGAGTACACCTCCCGTGCTTTACCCACAAAGACACACTGCAATAGCAAGGTCCACACGTCCCTAGGCCACTTCAAGGACAAAGCCACCCGTTCAAACACTGTGAAATACTTGTCCACATCCCTCTCACGAAACGGGGGAACCAGGCGGATGTTCTTGCTCATATCAAACTCCCGTTCCCTAGAAGAAACCCGGGAATTATCTATTTCTTTTTCCCGCAGCTGAAATTCAGCCCTTTTGGTTCCCTCCTCAAGCTCAAGCCGTTTCATTTCAAGAACATGCATGAGCTCTTTCTCTTTTAACAAAGAGGCAATTCTCTGTGACTCAAGCTCCATCTCCTTCAGTTTAATAATGGCCTCCATGTTCTGACCAGGCTGAACAGAAGGTGGGGGACTGTCTGTACCACCAGGCAAAACCCCAGCCTCCACCAACGCAGCCCACAACTCCGATTTAATGGAGTGTTTCTTTGAATGCTTGTCAATAGTCACGGCATAGTTCTCAGCCAGCAAAATCAAATGCTCTTTCGTACATCTATCAAACAACTCCCGACTAGGAGCCTCAACAAATTCTTTCACCTTAAATTCCATTTCTAAAGTAGCCCCAAAACACCAGCTAAAACCTGGGCACTAATGCTACCACAAACAGGGAAGAAAAAATTCCCTCTCAACACACAGACTTCCTCAGTCCAGAAGCCTTCCAAAAATACCCCCTAAAAACGTCTAGGGTCCTCAAAACTTAGGACGAGCCCCCATTTTGTTACGACTCCCGAATGCAAGTACTTCAGAGCCACGTAACACAAGTCAAAAACCAGGTTCAGGTTCAAAAAACAGTTTTAATGATTCATTGGAACACAAAACTCAAACCTGATTTAAACAACCCAGTCAGGGATATGGATAAACCGACAGACAATTTAACAATGCTCCAGCCAGCCACACCATGGGCCGTCGAACCGGAGATTCCAAAACTTGCCCAAAGAGATACAACCCTGAAACCAAAATACACGAAAACTCTAAGGTCAGCCCTTATCCGTCCCAATACAATATCTGATAACACGGAATGGTGAAAATACACAAAGTTCTATGCCATGTGGTCAGGCTGCCTCGGCCCCCACCAACAGACTGCTCATCAGTCGGAGTCTACGACGAAGAGAGAGAATTCTGGGAAGCTCTGGTCTTTATACTTCCGATGAGTCACCCGTCACCTGACGCAGCTGGGCCAATCGGGTACAGGAACCTTTAACCCCTCGATTACAGACTCACAGCCACGAGGCCTGTACTTAGGATAGAAACAGAGAAGTAAGTACATAGCATTCACCAGGGGGGGGAAAGTGCCTAACAGAGACCCAGCCTACTCAACCTCTCCCTATAGCTCACACCCTCTAGTCCTGGCAACATCCACGTAAATCTTGTCTGAACCTTTTCAAGCTTGACAATATCTTTCCTATAACATGGTGTCCAGAACTGAACACAACATTCTAAATGCGGTCTCACCAACGTCTTATACAACCGCAACATGACCTCCCAACTTCTATACTCAATACTCTGACTGATGAAGTGCCAAAAACCTTTTTGACCACCTTATCTACCTGCAACTCAACCTTCAAGGAACCATGCACCTGTACTCCTAGATCCCTCTGCTCTCCAACACTACCCAGAGGCCTACCATTTACTGTGTAGGTCCTGCCCTTGTTCGAAGTCCCAAAATGCAACACCTTACACTTCTCTATATTAAACTCCATCAATCATTCTTCTGCCCTCCTGGCCAATCGATCCAGATCCTGCTGCAATCTTTCACAGCCATCTTCACTATCTGCAAAACAACTAACTTTTGTATCATCGGCAAACTTGCTAATCTTGCCCTGAATGTTCTTATCCAAATCATTCATGTAGATGACAAACAGTAATGGGCCCAGCATTTGGGCCTCCATACCAACTTCTAGTCTCACGTGCCTCTGTCCAGCACGATATCCCACTCCCCTGCCAATCTAGTTTAAACCCTCCCGTGTAGCATTAGCAAACCTTCCTGCTAGGATGTTGGTCCCCCTCCAGTTAAGGTGCAACCCGCCCCTTTTATACAGGTCACCCCTGCCCCAGAATAGATCCCAATGATCCAGAAATCTAAATCCCTGCCCCCTGCACCAACTCCTCAGCCACACATTCATTTCCTCTATCTTCCTGTTCTTACCTTCACTAGCACGAGGTACAGGAAGCAATCCTGAGATCACTACCCTGCAGGTCCTGCTTTTCAGACTTCTACCCAATTCCATAAACCCATGTTGCAGAAACTCCTTCCTCATCCGACCCATATAATTCATGCCAACATGCACAATAACCTCCGGCTGCTCCCCCTCTCTCTTGAGGATGCCGTGCAGGCGGTCCATGACATCCTGGACCCTGGCACCAGGGAGACAACACACCATCCTGGAGTCTCGCCTGCTGCCGCAGAATCTCCTGTCCACACCTCTGACGATGGAGTCCCCCACCACTATGGCTCTGCCTGACGTCACTCTTCCACATTCAGCCTCAGCACCAGGGTTATAATCGCAGCCCTGGCTGCCACTCAATCTTATTGTGTCGTCTGCTCCCAAGAGGGTGCACCGGTTTTCAGTAGGTACAGCCACCGGGGTCTCCTGCTCTCCATGTTTACTTCACTTTCTCACAGTCACCCACCTTCACTCTTCCTGTATCCTTGGCGTGACAACCTCACTGTAGGTCCTGTCCAGGAAACTCTTGTTTTGCCGGATGGCTCTGAGGTCATCCAATTGCTGCTCCAGTTCCCCAACACGGTCATTCAGGAGCTGCACCTGGACCGGTGTGGTTTCCAGATGCTCCAGCAATGTCCCTGACTTCCCACATCCTGCAAGAAACACACTGTACCAACTTGCCTGCCATTACTTGAACAGACAACGGACAAAAAAAATCACAGCTTTCAAATCCAGTGTAGACTCCTTGCCTCAGTCTCCTCGCCGAAGACTCTTGAGCCAAAGACTCGCACAAGGTGATAATGTGATACAACAGTGAAACTCGGCAAGACAACAGTGAAACTAGTGCGACCACTAGGGTGGGGGAGGGATGGAGAGGGGATGCAAGGATTACTTGAAGTTAGAGAAATCAATATCCAAGAGAGAAGGCTGGAGAGGGAATTGCAAAGGTGACAGGAGTGATGCATCTGGGTCATGAGGAGAACGATTCTGTCTGACACTGGTCATGGACTTTTATTGTTAATTGGACAGTATAGGTGTATAAGATCATGAGAGGAAAAGACCGGGAAGATACACAGAGTGGGGGAATCAAGGACCCGAGGACACAGGTTCAAGGTGAAGGAAGAAAAATGTAATAGGAATCTGAGGGGCAACGTTTCCCACACAGAGGGTGGTGGGTGTATGGAACAAGCTGCCAGAGGAGGTAGTTGAAGCAGGGACTATCCCAACATTTAAGACAGGTACATGGATAGGACAGCTTTGGAGGGAGATGGACTAAATGCAGGCAGGTGGAACTAGTGTAGCTGGGACATTGTTGGCCGGTGTGGGCAAGTTGGGCTGAAGGGCCTGTTTCCACACTGTATGAATGAATAGATGAATATGTTTATTGGCCAAGTATTCACATACAAGGAATTTGCCTTGGTGCTCTGCCCACATTATCACTATAGGACTGGTGAAAGTAGGTACATTTGAATAGTTTGTATCAATAATCAATGGCCAGGCCAGACACTGCTGCAGGTTCATACAGGAATAATACTAAACTGGAGGGTGAGCTGGGACAACTAGCACGCATCACAGACATAGCTCAAAATGTTCAATAGAGAGAACACTGATGCACCTTCTCTGGCCCCCACAGCTCCCACTGATATTATAATCTCAGTCACCGAGGCCAACATCAGAAGATCCTTTAGGGGGTGAACCTTTGAAAAGTGTGTAGACTTGATGGTCGCTTGCTCAAAGCCTGTGCAAATCAACTAGCTGGAGTTTCTGCAGACATCTTCAACCTCTCATTACTGAGGTCTGAGGTTCCCACCTGCTTTAAGAGGGCATCAATAATACCGGTGCCCATGAAGAGTAAGGTGACGTGCCTCGTTGACTATCGACCGGTGGCATAACTTCCGTGGTGATGAAATGGAGCATATTAACTCCTACCTTAATGAGGACCTGACCCAATACAAGTTGCCTATTGTCACAATAGACCAATGAGGGATTCAATGTCTTGAACTTCTCCAGTTATACACTAGAGAACATATTGTCTGGTTGCATCAAGGCCAGCTCTCCGGGATGGCAACCCAAGGGATGAAGGAGAATGGAAAAGTGGTGAACACTGCCCAGTCCATCATGGGTACTGACCTCCCCATCATTAAAGGGTCTATTGGAGACGGTACATCTAAAGACAGCCAGCATTAATCAAAGACCCACACCACCCTGGCCACACTCACCCCACTCCTACATAGTGAAGGTGGAACAGGAACGTCCAGGTTCAAGACAAGCATTTGAGCACTACACAACACTAACCTGTGAACGGGTAGGAAAGAACTGCAGATGCTAGTTTAAACCGAAGATAGACACAAAATGCTGGAGTAACTCAGTGGGACAGGCAGCATCACTGGAGAGAATGAGTGGGTGACGTGTCGGGTCAAGACCTTTCTTCAGACTGATGATCTGAACAAAGGTCTCGACCCGAAACATCACCCATTCCTTCTCTCCAGAAATGCTGCTAGTCCTGCTGAGTTAAGGGGCTGTCCCACTGCGGCAACCTATTTGGCGAGTTTAGAAGAGTTTAGGAGAGTTTGAAAAAATGTCATGTTGAAGACCTCCTTAGACTTCCTTCAACCATGTTGAAGACCAGCTTCGGGAAAATTGGACACCGAATAGTGGAGAGTGAAGACGACCTCCTTCGACCTCCCTTCGACTATGATGAAGACTATCTTCGACTACCTTAGATTACCTACGACTAACATGCCGACCTACTACGACCTACTTCGACTAAACCATCAAGTATAAAAAGTAGCGATTTTTTCCATGGCGACCTTTTTGTACTCGCGGGCATTTGTCAACATGTTGAAAAATACACCACGACCTAGCTGAGGCCTCGAGTACGTGGGGACTACTCTCGAGTATGAAGGAGAGTTACAAAGACCTGCTAGGACCTCGTGTCGACCATGCTGCGAGTATGAGTCGAGGGCAAACTCGCCAGAACTCGCGGATCAGGTCGCCGCAGTGGGACAGCCCCTTATCTCCAGCATTTTGTGACTAATCTATGAACTATGGACTGGCTGTGGTTGCACTCAGAACCAGGCTGTGCACTAGTATTGGAGTTATTAATTTATTGATTTTTGTTTATTTCACACTATTTGTAAGGTGTTTGTTGACCTGTTCTGCTGCAGCAAGGAAGAATGTAATTGTTCGGTTATCAGTACATATCAACCCTTTCATCTCTAGATGGAGGTTAAAGGTCTCACTAATTGCAAAGCTCCTCTGCCTCCCCCTGATGGACCCTTCCAATAGAGCAGGGCCTGAGAGAGTGTGAGCACCAACCAGACGGCGAGGGCACAGAGGTGCATGGGCAGGCAATGGTTTAGTTTGAGATACAGCATGGAAACAGGCCAACACACACTAACATACACACACTAGGGACAATTTACATTTATCCCAAGCCACAGCGGCCCCTCAAACCTGTATGTCTTTGAAGTGAGGGAGGAAACAGGAGCTACCCAGAGAATACCCAAGCAGGTCACGGGGAGAATGTACAGACTCTGTACAGACAGCACCCATGGTCAGGATCAAACCCGGGTCTCTGGCGCTGTGAGGCAGATGTTGGCGATGCTCCAGCTATAAGATCTTGACAGGAGTCACAGAGGGCAGTGTTGAATGAAAGACTAACCATGGATCTGCCCTCCTTTGGCCCGACCCTTCATCAGCCCCACAGCAAGAGAGGCACAGCTTCAGAAAACCAACAAGTCACATCAGGTCAAACATTTTTTATACAATATTTAAAAACTGTAAATCATCCAGAATCTGTGACATTTAATTAATGAACATTTGGCAGATTCCAATGCAGCGAAAAGGCAGAAGGAGTGGAGTTACAGGTCAATAATCTCAACAAGGTTCAGGAGTAGGGCAGCAGGCCTGTCCCATGGGATCACAACCCAGGGAGGAGGCTGCACCTCACATCACTCTCATCTTTAGAGTCGGGTTCAGAAAGATGCCAGGTAAATGAAACATAGTCAAAAGTGAAGCACAATCTCCCCTAATGCCCAAGTCCTCCCGTTGAGCAGCTTGGAGTGGTTGAACTGGAACCGTCACACTGCACAGGGATACTGATTCAGTGGTTGCCATTGGAGAGTGGAGAAGGTTCACATTTCCCCTGCCCCTAGTGAATGCCTGGCCTGCCCTGGCCACCACCACTAGCTGGCAGACAAAGGTCTTGGTGATTTACTCAAGCACACAGCTGGTTGGCAGGGAGGTGGCGTGGAGGTGTGGGATACTGGCCAATACTCTCCCTCTCCCCCCTTCTCTTCGTGAGCCCCTGCGCCCACTGACACCACACAAGCTCCAGCTGTGGGGGAACAATATCCAGGCCCACCACTGATTATCTGGTGTCCTTGGCTCCAGAGCCTTTGCCGGACCAACAGAGGTGACGGCCTCCGAGTGGAGTCCAACGGTTTTGGATCGATCCGCCTGGGCTGCCAGGGAGCCGAGACACCGGCCCGTAAGTTGGCCTCAAAAGTTGGTTATGGGAACGGATTCGCCGGCTCTGGCCAGGCCAGAGTTCCAAAGCCCCGGCCACAGGCGGCAAATTCAACCCGCCGATCGGCCATGGAAGTCCCAATGAGGGCAAGATCAGCCGCCTCACCCAGTTGAGAATTTTCCAGAACTTTCTGATTATGTTTCAGACCGCCAGCGCCTGGCTTTGGAATGAATAATCTATCTCCACTCCAATCCTGGTCAAGATAACGGAGTCCAAGGACCCTGAATCTGGGAATTCTGTGATGGATCACGGGCTTCCTATTGACATCAGGGAGAGAAGTGTGGCAGGTCCTGGTAACTGGAACCATTTCACTGGTTGGTTTCTCCCCAGTGATGGAGCCCAGGGCAATGAGCATTGTTCCCCCACTCTCGCTTCACCCCACTGCCACTATGCCCATCACTACACTCTCTCTCCCTCCCTCCCTCCCCACACATATCCTCTCGCCAGCCCTGGCACTTGCTCATCCACCTGCATTCGCGCGCTCTCATTCTCGTTCTCAATCATTTTAAGGTCAGTTTAGGAAACTGCTTTTGTGCAACTTCTCGCTGGACAAGGTGCCCCCACTGACAAGAGGAAATGGCCTTAAACCCTGGACTTGCTTCTACACCATAAAACGCCACCACTCCCCAGGCTCATCGCAGGTTACACACGCTTTCCTCAATTTACACTAATCGCACCCACAATGGGCGTGAAACATTCATGACAATATAACCCAACAAAGCGAGGCTGTCCTCAATCAACATCACTGAGATTAAAACCCAACCCCTCCCAATAATTCACACACACCCTGAGTTTAAAATACAATTGCTAATTACTTTAGTGAAAGTGCATGAGTGGAAGTGTTGCAGAGCGGGTGATCTTGTCGATGGGAAAACCCAACACTTCCAGTCACTGTCACGGGGCACTTGTGGGAACATGAAGCCGGTTGCTGCCTCTGCTGGACATGTCGACTGGACACAACACTGCACACATCCATCCCCCTGAACAAGCAGAAATATTGGCTGAGACCCCCTTCCTCAGCCATCCCGGGCAGCAGAGGGAGTGGATGGGAATGATGCTGGGTGGTCCACCAGCCAATGCATGATGGTGGGGCAATGGGCATGGCTTGCTGATGCCTCAGGTGCAGGGTATAGCCCAGAACTAGGGCAAGCCATGATACCCCGGGTCTAGAGGGACCCATGCCAGGCTGAGGAGTGGGGCCAATGCCATGGTGTCCCAGGGCTGGGTATAGAGGGGACCCAGTGCCAGGCCGTGGAGGGGGGGGGGGGGTCAATGCCATGGGGTCCCAGGGCTGGGTATAGAGGGACCCATGCCAGGCTGGGGTGGTGGGGCAGGGTCTGGGGCTGGAGGTGGGCTGGGGTCAGAGGGCGGCTACACATCAGTCTCGATCCGCAGCCTCTCCATTCGCTGGACGTTCCGTCGCACCGCAATGTGATTGGTTATTTCCTTGGCACAGGACTCGGGAAACCAGCCTCTCTCCCAATCACGGATCCGCTCTCCGTGGTACCAGCCTATGAGAAGGAAGGAGAGATCCTGTTACTGGTGCAGGCTGGGCCCCACGGGTATTTAAACAAGAGACCAGCACTGATGGGGGGGGAGCGAGAATTCCCCCAAGTAGCACAAGTGATTATTTGGGGCATCCAAAGACACAACACCCTCACTAAGTAACTTCAATCATAATCAGCTGTTTGACTGCAGGGCATCTCCGAGACCAAACACTCCTGCTCTCGTCTGGAGCCCTCACCCGACCCCCTCCCCACCACTGCCCCTACACAACCTCACCATCGCAGTCTAGTTTAGTTTAGAGATACAGCACGGAAACAGGCCCTTTGGCCCATCGAGTCTGTGCCACCCAAAGATCCCTGGACACTAACACTTTCCTACACACACTAGGGATAATTTGCAATTTTCACCAAAGCCAATGGGGGAGTAGAATTGATGGCCTAATTCTGCTCCTATCACTTATGACCCGGGGAAAACCCATGCACGTCACCGGGAGAAAGTACAAACTCTGTACAGACAGCACCCGTAGCCAGGATCGAACCTGGGTCTCTGGCGCTGTGAGGCAGCAACTCTACCGTTGCGCCATTAAGCCCACAATGCAAAGCCAAGCAGCCATTGCTGGCCGATGACGTTACTCTGCCCATCCCCAGGTAGATGTTCCACCACAGCTCAGTGAGCCGAGCATGAAGGTGGGACAGGTCACTGGGGCGAGGGGACTCCAGCTAGCAACAGGACCTACCGTCCACTCTCTGCAGAATGACTACCACGTCAGCCGGCTGCAGTGACAGCTCGTCGGGCTGCTTGGCGAGGTGGGCCTTGACGATCTCCACCTGCTGGAGGCCTAGACAAGGAGAAGAGGAAATGGTCACATCACCATATAACCATATAACAATTACAGCACGGAAACAGGCCATCTCGGCCCTTCTTGTCCGTGCCGAATACTTATTCTCCCCTAGTCCCATCAACCTGCACTCAGACCATAACCCTCCATTCCTTTCCCCTCCATATACCGTCACACACACAGCTCCTTAACCCAACTAAATGCCCACAGAGCAGCCCTACGACAACAGTGACACCGTAGAATGCACGCCTCCCCCCTCCCTACCATCCCCTCCCGCCTTCCTAAAGTCCTCTCTCCCATCCCAATCACCCTCCCCACCAACCCCTCACTCTCCCCCTCCTGACTATCCTGTCCCTCCCACCGGACCATCCGCACCCTCCCATTGGACTGTCTCCACCCACAGAGAGGGTGGGTGCCAGCTCTCTGCCTGTCACTGTGAGCTTCCTGCCAGTGGGTCAAAGAGATTCCCCAGTACAGTGTTCGCAGCGCTGTGCCGCCACCTTTGGGCCTGGCATCAGGCAGCAGGAGTTTCAGCCCACAACAGCACACAATGGCCCAAAGGTCAGGCAAAGTACACTTCAGCATCATCAGTGAATGATTAATATCTCAATGTTCACACTGTAGGTAATCACCGTGACTCTTGACTTCTGCTTTCACATGGCCATCATTGTGTACTTGACTCTCCTGTGAGAGCCTCCAACAATGCCGCGTTGGAAATAATAATCATAATTTAAAAAATAATAATAATAATAATAAAAAATTAAAAAAAAATAAGTTTTAAAAAACAACAAACATCAGTTGGCTTGGACCAAAGTTTAGTTTAAGTTTATAGATCCAGCATGGAAACGCTGGGTCCACGCCGACCAGCGATCGCCCGTTCACACAGGTTCTATGTTATCCCACTCCCCACACCTATTAACCTACAGACTCGCATGTCTTTGGGATGTGGGAGGAAACCGGGGCACCTGGAGGGAAATCGTGCAGTCACAGGGAGAACGTGGGAACTCCACGCAGACATGACCCGAGGTCGAGTTCAAGTGAGTTCATTGTCACGGGTCTCTGATAGGACAATGACATTCTTGGGACGACAGATGGCACAATGGGCTAGGTGTTCGGCTGGCAACCGGAAGGTAGCCGGTTCGAATCCCGCTTGGAGTGCATACTGTCGTTGTGTCCTTGGGCAAGACACTTCACCCACCTTTGCCTGTGTGTGAATGTGTGTGAGTGATTGGTGGTGGTCGGAGGGGCCGTAGGCGCAGATTGGCAGCCACGCTTCCGTCAGTCTGCCCCAGGGCAGCTGTGGCTACAGAAGTAGCTTACCACCACCGAGTGTGACTGAGGAGTGAATGAATAATGCGATGTAAAGCGCCTTGAGTATTAGAAAGGCGCTATATAAATCCCATCCATTATTATTATTATTATTCTTGCTTTGCTTCAGCACAACAGAACATAGTAGGCATTGACTACAAAACACATGAATAAATAAACTTATCAAGTGCAAATAACAGATAATGGGTTATTAATGTTCAGAGTTTTGTTCGAGCCAGGTTTAATAGCCTGATGGGTGTGGGGAAGTAGCTATGGAATGGAATTTGGGGTCTCTGGTGCTCCAAGGCAGCAATTCCACCAACTGTGTCACTGGCGCAGAATGCAGAGAGACAGGAGGAAGGATGCTGTGTGATTGGGAGGGGAATGTTGCAGCCAAGGATTAGAGAGCAGGGGATGAACATCAGAGGCTGCAGGCGGCGCTGGAACAAGGCAGGACCTTTATTCTGCCGCGCTGCAAGTTCATAAGTTCATAAGTAATTCAGCGCATTAAGTCCTACTCCATCATGGCTGATCCAACTTTCCCTCTCATTCCCCCCATTCTTCTGCCTTCTCCCTATAACCCGACCCATGTATTAATCAGGAATCTGTCAATCTCTACCAGTCCACAACCAGATGAGGAAAAACTTCTTCACCCAGAGAGTTGTGAATCTGTGGTATTCTCTGCCACAGAAGGCAGTGGAGGCCAATTCACTGGATGTTTTCAAGAGAAAGTTAGATTTAGCTCCTTGGGCTAACAGAATCAAGGGATATGGGGAAAAAGCAGGAACGGGGTACTGATTTTAGATGATCAGCCGTGATCATATTGAATGGTGGTGTTGGTTGGAAGGGCCGAATGGCCTACTCCTGCACCTATTTTCCATGTTTCCATGTTTCTATGTCGGGTCGATCACTCACCTTCTTTACTGATGCGGTCATCATCCTTCTTCAGGAGGGCATCGATCCACCGAGCTCGGTCACTCCTGTCATGGAAACAGAGTGGGGGAGCTCACTAATCTCCACACGCCAAGGAACACGCATACACACCACACGGGTGTGACCAACTCTGCTGACATACAATGCTGTGCCTCCCCCCACCCACACAGCGAGACTCTCCCCAACCCCGACACCCAGCTTGTCCGTAATGCTTCTGATAACCAGACGATGGCAGCATCTGACCACAATCCCCAGCCCCCCTGAACCTCCACATCTAGAACTCATTCCCTTCCCATGGATTATCTGGCTGCGAGCAATTGATGGTGATCTGTGTCACTGCTGTTTCTCCCTCATACAGGCTGCCTGACCTGCTGAGCATTTCCAAAATGTTTCAGCGGTGGAGTTGCTGCCTCACAGCGCCAGAGACCTGGCCGGATTCCATCCTGGTTACGGGTGCTGTCTGTATGGAGTTTGCACGTTCTCTATGTGAACACTTGGGTTTTCTCTGGTTTCCACCCACATTCCAAAGACGTGCAGGTCTGTAGGCTAATTGTAGCTTTGGTAAAAATGGTACATTGTCCCAAGAGTGTAGCATAGTGTTAGTGTGAGGTTACCCATAGTGTTAGTGTGAGGTTACCCATAGTGTTAGTGTGAGGTTACCCATAGTGTTAGTGTAAGGTTACCCATAGTGTTAGTGTGAGGTTATCCATAGTGTTAGTGTGAGGTTACCCATAGTGTTAGTGTGAGGTTACCCATAGTGTTAGTGTGAGGTTACCCATAGTGTTAGTGTGAGGTTACCCATAGTGTTAGTGTGAGGTTATCCACTTTGTGGCAAATACAGGAAAGTAGACTATTATCTGAATGGTGGCCGATTAGGAAAGGGGGAGATACAACGAGACCTGGGTGTCATGGTTCACCAGTCATTGAAAGTAGGCATGCAGGTGCAGCAGGCAGTGAAGAAAGCGAATGGTATGTTAGCATTCACAGCAAAAGGATTTGAGTATAAGAGCAGGGAGGTTCTACTGCAGTTGTACAGGGTCTTGGTGAGACCACACCTTGAGTATTGCGTACAGTTTTGGTCTCCTAATCTGAGGAAAGACATTCTTGCCATAGAGGGAGCACAGAGAAGGTTCACCAGACTGATTCCTGGGATGTCAGGACTTTCATATGAAGAAAGACTGGATAGACTCGGCTTGTACTCACTAGAATTTAGAAGATTGAGGGGGGATCTTATTGAAACTTACAAAATTCTTAAGGGGTTGGACAGGCTAGATGCAGGAAGATTGTTCCCGATGTTGGGGAAGTCCAGAACAAGGGGTCACAGTTTAAGGATAAAGGGGAAATCTTTTAGGACCGAGATGAGGAAAACATTTTTCACACAGAGTGGTGAATCTCTGGAATTCTCTGCCACAGAAGGTAGTTGAGGCCAGTTCATTGGCTATATTTAAGAGGGAGTTGTGGCCCTTGTGGCTAAAGGGATCAGGGGGTATGGAGAGAAGGCAGGTACAGGATACTGAGTTGGATGATCAGCCATGATCATATTGAATAGCGGTGCAGGCTCGAAGGGCCGAATGGCCTACTCCTGCACCTATTTTCTATGTTTCTATGTTTCTATGTATTGGGGCCAGCACAGACTCGCTGGGTTGAAGGGCCTGTTTCCCAACTGTGTCTCTTAACTGAACTGAACTGGAACGTTGGCTTTTATTGCAGGGACCGGAGACAGGGTACAGATCATTGTTGAGATAGCACCCACGTATCGTAAGGTGCACAGAGAATTCTCCTGCACTTGCACTACATCTGGCATGAACTGTTATTCCCTTCATCCTGTATACTGTGGACAGCTCGATTGTAATCATGTCTTGTCTTTTTGCCGACTGGAAAGTACTCAACAATAAGCTTTGTGCTGTACCTGAGTGCATCTGACATTGGTAAACTAATCTAAACAAGGACACTGAAGAGAATGTGCGTGTATCTCCTGGTTAGAATAACTCAGTGAAACGTTGTCATGAGCCAAGACATTGTTTCCAGCAGCTGGAGTCCAAAACAAGGGATCGTTCCCCAGGCAACGGAGCAGCCACTTGGTACTGTGCCGAGAGGAAGGTCTTTTACTCAGGAAGATGTATCTCTGGAAGTCTTTAGCTGGGAGGACCACAGACACTCAGTGACAGGGTGTGCTCAGACAGCTGTGGAGGCCTCGCCAATGGATATTATTAAGGCAGGGAATGATCCATTCTGAGGTGATGCCCTCTGGTCCCAGACTCTCCCAACAGTGGAAACATCATTTCCACATCCACTCTCTGCCTTTCTGTAAGTTTCAATGAGGTCCCCCCCTCAACCTAAACTCCAGCGAGTGCAGGCCCAGTGTTGTCAAACGCTCATCATATGTTAACCCACTCATTCCTGCAATCATTCTTGTAAACCTCCTCTGGACCCTCTCCAGAGCCAGCACATCCTTCCTCGGATATGGGGCCCACATTTGCTCACAGAACTCCAAATACAGCCTGACCAGCACCTTATAGAGCCTCGGCATTACATCCCTGTTTGTGTATTCCAGTCCTCTTGATGTAAATGCTAGCATTGCATTTGCCTTCCTTGCTACCGATTCAACTTGCAGATTAATTTTTTGGGAATCCTGCACCAGCATTCCCAAGTCCCTTTGCACCTCCGATTTCTGGATTCTCTCTCCATTTAGAAAAGAATCTACGCCTTCAATTACCAAAATGCATGACTCCGCACTTTGCTGTACTGAATTCCATCTGCCACTTCTCTGCCCATTCTCCTAACCTGTACAAGGCCTTCTGCTGAGTCCTTGCTTCCTCTATACTGCCTGCCCCTCCACCTATCTTCGTATCATCTGCAAAGAAAGCCTTCAATCCCCTCATACAAATCCTTAACATACTACGTGAAGAGTAGCGGTCTCAGCACCGAGCCATGTGGAACTCCACTAGTCACCGACAGCCAACCAGAAAAAGTGCCTTTTATTGCAACTCTTTGCCTTCTGCCATCCAGCCAACCCGCTATCCGTGCTAGTATCTTCCCTTCAATACCGTGGGCTCGCATCTCCCCCAGCAACTTGACAACATCTACAGATCCCCTCTGCATGTCCTGTTATTAACTTCCACAAAGAACTCCAGCAGGAGTTGGTCCAGTGGGAGGGAGGGCGGTGGTTGGGCAGGAGTGGGGTTTACTGTTGAACACGGCTGGGGAGTGGGGGGGGGGGTACACGGCTCCCTCTGACCCCTACATACTCACAGCGAGTGTGAGCCAAAGACCATGTGCTCCAGTTCCCCCGCATTGTTCTTCTTCATGGTGATCTTGAAGAGGTGGTTGGAGGGGGTGCTGCCCCCGGTGCCCTTGCCGGGAGGGGAGTGGGGCGAGTCATTGTTCTCCAGGGCCTCCACCTCCAGCTGGTCCAACATGGCATAGCCCTGCACTGTGTAACTCTCCTCACTGCCACAGGGGGAGAGAATGTCAGCCTGGGTCTCTCCCTCACCCTCACCCACACCCACACCCACGCACCAGGCCAGCATTACTCCCCCCCACCCCAGCACCAGGCCAGCATTACTCCCCCCCCACCCCACCCCAGCACCAGGCCAGCATTACTCCCCCCCCCCACCCCAGCACCAGGCCAGCATTACTCCCCCCCCCCCACCCCAGCACCAGGCCAGCATTACTCCCCCCCCACCCACCACGGGCCCAGCATTACTCCCCCGGGCTGACCAGACCCTAGCCACATTGCCCCTACCTGCCTGCCCTGTGGGAGGGGCTGGGTGGGTGAGGCGTAGGGGGCACTGTCAGAGCGGGGTTGGAGGATCCAACATGGCCTCATCTCTGAAGCAGAGAGCAGCCCAGTGGTGCAGCAGGTAGAGCTGCTGGCTGCCTCTCGGTACGAGAGACCTGGGCTCAATCTAGACCGTGGGTTCAGGTGCGGAGATTGCATGTTCTCCCTGTGACCACACGGGTTTCTCCAGGCACGATGGATCACACACACATATGTAACACATGTGGGTTTGTGGGCTCATTGTCTGTGAGGTGGGAGGAGGGGGAGACGGGGCAGGGTTGTGGTGGGGGCTCGGTCACTGTACTCCCTGGTCTAGTGGCCACCCTTGCCACAGGCCAGTACTGGGGGAAGGAGGGGGGGGGGGGGGGGAGATGTGCTTCATTGCACCCTTCACACACAGCCTTGGCACCAAGGGGGGGATGGAGGAGGAATTGGGGGCGCAGGTCCAGTGCCCACTCACCCCGTTCCCCCCCACACACCCATTCAATGTGAGGGAGGGGGCCGAGGTTCTGTGGCCACTACCTCGCACACTGACGTGGGGAGAGAGTTTCAGGGAGTTCCCCCTCCCACCCCCCAGCACCAGGAGGGGGGGGGGTCTCCCAGAGGAAGCTACCTGCGTTTCTTGGTGATGATCAGCACGTCGTTGAAGAGGAAGAGGAAGCTGGTTTGTTTCCCAAACACTTTACTGAAGATTCCGGACTCTTCCGCAAAGGCGAGGAGCTCGCCGCGCTTCTGCAGCCAGCGCGAGGTGGAGATCAGCGGGAAGCCCTGAAACACACGGGGGTCCCGTCAGCACCGGGGGGGAGTGGAGGCCCATCACGGTGGGATGGAGGGGGCTGGGCCCGGCCCGAGCTGTGGGGATGGTTGAGGGGAGGGGGGAAGGGTGGGGGGTTGGGGGTGATAGAGGGGGGGCGAGGGGTGAGGGGGTGGGTGCTGGTCTGGGTGGAGGGGGGGGGGGGGTGGAGTGATTGAGGGTGAGGCAAGGCTGAGGGTGGGCGAGGGATGACACCAGGTGGGGATGAGGGGATGTGTGGACGGGCGAGGGGGTGGGAGGGGCTGAACCATGCTGCCCACATGGGTCTGGCCGCCCACCTTCATCTTGCCAAACTCCAGCTGTGTCTGGATGGTGAACATCTGCTCCGTCCTCTCCATCTTGTGAGCCCCATCGTTGCACGACTTCACCAGCTGCAAGGGGACGGGAGGGTGAGGGGTTAGTGGGCTCCAGGATCCCGCCACTCCACAACAATAACCGCAGGCAAGAGCAGTGCAACGTAGCAGCATCTGTAGACCCCCCCCACCCCACCCCGCCCCCCACTTCCTCACAGTGTAGAGATGCTGGGGCGTCACGGTGGCAAAGCGGTAGAGTTGCTGCTTTACAGTGCCACAGACCCAGGTTCGATCCTGAGTACGGGTGCTGTCTGTACGGAGTTTGTACGTTCTCCCTGTGAGCTGTGTGGGTTTTCTCCAGGTGCTCCGGTTTCCTCCCACACTCTAAAGACGCACAGGTTTGTAGGTAATTAGCTTGGTATAAAATGTATAAAAATTGTCTCTAGTGTGTGTATGGTAGTGGTAATGTTCGTGAATCGCTGGTCAGCACGGGCTCAGTGGGCCGAAGGGCCTGTTTCCGTGGTGTATCTCTCAACTGGATCAGAAATGTAGGGCCGCAGAGCTGCTCACATCCTCAGCTCCAACACACAGTGGCACTGGGCACACTGGACTAAACATTATTTCTTGCACTAAACGGTATTCATGTTATTCCCTTTATCATGTATCTGAACATTGTAAATGGCTCCATTGTAATCAGTCTTTCCACTGACTGGTTAGCATGCAACTAAAACGTTTTACTATACCTTGGTACACTTGATAACAAACGGTTACAATTAGACCGGGGGGGGGGGGGGGGTGGGGGGCACAACAAAGGCCTGACATTTCTACACTGGGGCTGCCTGACAGTTTGTACGTTTGTATGATCTTGTATGATCACTACTAATGCCTCCACAATCTGTACAGCTTCCTCTTTCAGTACCCTGGGGTGTAGTATGTCCGGTCCAGGTGACCTATCCACCTTCAGACCTTTCAGCTTTTAAAGCACCTTTTCCTTAGTAATAGCCACTCCACCATCTTCTCTTGAATTTCAGGCACGTTGCTGGTGTCTCCCGTTGTGAAGACTGATGTAAAAACATCGAATTCATCTGCAATTTTGTTATTCCCAACCCAGCGTCATTTTTCAGCGGTCCAATGTCCACTCTTGCCCCTCTTCAACTAATTATATATCTGTATAAACATTCGGTATCCATTTTTATATTATTGGATAGCTTACTTTAATATTTCATCTTTTTCTTATTGCTTTTTAGTTGCCTTCTGTTGGTTTTGAAAGCTTCCGAATCCTCTCGCTTCCTGCTAATCTTTGCAATATTACATGCCCTCTCTTTTACTTTTATCCTGTCTTTGACTTCCTTTGTCAGCCATGGTCACCTCATTCTCCCATTAGTAGGCTTCTTCCTCTTTGTGATGAAAACATCCTGCTTCTTCCAAATTACTCCCAGAAACTCCCACCATTGCTGTTCCACCTTCATTGCTGCTCGGGTCGTCTTCCAATCAACTTTAGCCAGTTCCTCCCTCATGCCTCTGTGGTTACCATATAACTATATAACAATTACAGCACACCAAAAGCTTTCTTTACCACCCTATCTACATGAGATTCCACCTTCAGGGAACTATGCACAGTTATTCCTAGATCTCCCTGTTCAACTGCATTCCTCAATTCGCTACCATTTACCATGTACGTCCTATTTTGATTGTCCTGCCAAGATGTAGCACCTCACACTTATCAGCATTAAACTCCATCTGCCATCTTTCAGCCCACTCTTCCAAATGGCCTAAATCTCTCTGTAGACTTTGAAAATCTACTTCATTATCCACAACACCACCTATCTTAGTATCATCTGCATACTTACTAATCCAATTTACCACACCATCATCCAGATCATTGATGTACATGACAAACAACAGTGGACCCAACACAGATCCCCGAGGCACCCCACTAGTCACCGGCCTCCAACCTGACAAACAGTTATCCACCATTACTCTCTGGTATCTCCCATTCAGCTACTGTTGAATCCATCTTGCTACTCCTGCATTAATACCCAACAATTGAACCTTCTTAACCAACCTTCCATGTGGAAGCTTGTCAAAGGCCTTACCGAAGTCCATATAGACAACATCCACTGCTTTACCCTCATCAATTTCCCTTTACCTTTACTCAACAGTAATACCAACATATCCGATGTCTCACATCTCTAGCAAATTGTAATCACTGCTCCCTAGGAGTTCCTTCACCTTCAGCTGCCTAATCAAATCTGGATCATTGCACAGCACCAGATCCAGAATTACCTATTTCCCCAGTGGGCTGGAATACAAACTGCTCTAAGAAGCCGTCTCGTAGGCATTCTACAACTTACTTCTCTTTGGGTCCAGTCCCAACCTGATCATGCCAGTCTACCTGCATAATGATATGCCCATGACCACTGTAACATTGTCTTTCTCACATGCTTTCTCTATCTCTTGATGTAACGTCTACCCTGTCATTCAGAAGCCTGTGTATAACTCCCCTCTGGGTATTTTCACCCTTGCAGTTCCTTACCTCTACCTACAAGGAACCTACATCATCTGATCCCAAATAATTTCTTGCCAAGGATTGGATGTTGCCCTGGTATTTTATTTAATTTGCATGTTTAATCGATAATGTTTTATTATTAATGTTTAATGTTTTATGTGTCATTCCTAACTGTCACTGTATGTCATGTTGTCACTTGCGGGCAGAGCACCAAGGCAAATTCCTTGTATGTGAATATACTTGGCCAATATACTTATTCATTCATTCATTCATGAGCGGAGCCACCCCACCCCGTCTGCCCACCTGTATGTATTTTCGAAAGGATGTATATTCTTGGATGCTCAGCTCCCAGCTCTAATCCTCTTTCAGCCACGACTCTGTGATGCCCACAACGTTGTTCCAACTAATTTCTAGCTGTGCTACACTTTCACACACCTTGTTTCAGAAGCTGCCTGCATTCAAATATAACACCTTTGGTTCTGCATTCACCACTCCTTTTCTCAAATTGTTCCCTATGTTAGACTGTTATCCCTTTCTAAACTTTCTGTCCTACTTCTTATTCTGGAGACATCAATAACCTCCTTTTCCAATCCATTATGTTTAAAGCCCTATCCACAGGGGAATGGACACAATTCTCTGTTGCAATGATTGAGAGTCCCGAAGGTTCCAGGTTCGGGCCATCCCATCTGATCTACAGAGGAATGTGGTGTGGGAGGCGAAATATCCAGTTGTCATGGCCCACGTGGGTACCAATGACATGGGTAGAACAAACTAAATTAAAACACAGTTATGCAATTTGCCAGGACTCTGGTCCCAGCAAGATTCCGTCTCATTGGACCACTTCCCTCCTTCCAATATCCCACAAACTCAAACCCACTTCTTCCACACTAATATTTGAAGAAGGGTCTGGACCCGAAACGTCACCCATGCCTTCCATCCAGAGATGCTGCCTGTCCCGCTGAGTAACTCCAGCATTTTGTGTCTATCTTCTAATATTTGAGACATGCATTTGACACTCATTTAATCTCTTTGACCCTATGGCAATTTGCTCGTGGCTCAGGTAGCAATCTAGAGATTATTATTGTTCTGCTTTTTAATTTAGTCCCAAGTTGCTCAAATTCCCTCAGCTGAACCTCTTTCCTTGTTCTACCTGTGTCACAGATAAAGATGTGACTGCCTCCAGAGACACAACGTCCAGGTCCCTGTCCCTGATGCGATGCAGTGCTTGAAGCTCAGATCCCAGCCTGAGGCTCAACGGGGATGACCAGCATTTACTGCAGATGTGGTCACCATGAACCACCAAGATGTCCACCAGCTCCCACATCATGCAGCTGCAGCATATCACGTGATCCTGCAAACTTACTTTATTTCTCCCCAACAGCTCCTTTTTAAGCTCCATCTCCAGACTTGGAACTGATTGGCTTGGCAGCTCAGCGCTCCTTTCCTCAGCCCTTCTCGCCAAAGCCTCTCGAGCCAAAACCTCTTGCAATTGACCTCAACATGACCTCGTTCCCAAAATGGCCGCGCCACTAAACTAAATCAACACAGCATCCCGGTTCATCTTCTCTACACCATCGCCTGCACTTGTGTTGCCCAAAACACCAGAGGAATTCAAAACAACTACGTATCCAAATAAAATCACTACCTCCAGTAACAGGACACTCCCTGAGTACAGTGTCGGAGGGAAGAAGGGTCTTGACCCGAAACATCACCTATTCCTTCTCTCCAGAGATGCTGCCTGCCCCGTTGAGTTACTCCAGCGTTTTGTGTCGATCCCCCTCAGTACTGCAGTGAGGAGGAACATTGACAGGTCTGAGTAACGTTGGTCAATATGGATGGGCATGAGGTCCTCAGCAAGAGCTGCCAGGCTTGTAGGGGTCAAGATGGTGGAGAGCCCGAGGATTTGGACAACGCAAGCGGAGAGTGGTGCTGGGGGCAGTGGAACAAGGACTGTGATCTGGCAGCCTGCTCTGATCAGGGCTTCTGCCAAGCCTGACATTGACAAAGTGGGGGAGTGGAGCACTGTGGGGTGGGGGGGGGGGGGGGGGGGGGGGGCAGGGCACCCAGTCCTACCTTGCTGATGGCCTTCAGTGCATGAGTCGCTGCATCATATCCCACTTCGAAACGGTTGGTTTTCTGGCAAATAGTCTGAAAGACAAATGTGGGAGGTTTAATGAGAGAGCACACACGCTACAGAGTTGCTGCTGGCACCTTTCACACCAAAACACAACACCAGGCTTCTCCAGAACTTCCTCTTCTTCTCTGGCTCCAGCCTTCTGCCGAGATTCACAAGAAGCAGAATGTGGCCATTCGCCCAACAGGTCTACCCCGCCATTCCATAATGTTTGGTCTATCTTACCCTCTCACCCCCATTCCCTTGCCTACTCCACGTAACCCCTAACACCCGTACTAATCACTAATCTGTCCAGAGGTGGTGAGTTCACGGCAGTCAGCTCCACCCACACTGAGCTGCACTTTCACACAAGGTCCCTCAAATTCCCAGGGCAATATTGACGGCATCTCTCTGCAACCATGGTCAGTGCAGTGCAGACAGCTCGCTGCGACTACATTCCCCTAGCAAGGATTAACTTGGCAGAGTCAAACAGAGACCTAGAGCCAGTATGCACGGAGCCACAGTGGTGCAGCGGTAGAGTTGCTGCCTTAGTGCACCAGAGACACGGGTTCCATCCTGACTATGGGTGCTGTCTGTACACAGCTTGTATTGTATGCTCTCTCCATGACCTGCGTGGGTTTTCTCCAGGTGCTCCAGTTTCCTCCCACACTCCAAAGACGAACATTGTTGTATGTTAATTGCCTTGGTATAATTGTAAATCATCCCTGGTGGGTAAGATAATATTAGTGTGCGGGGATCGCTGGTCAGTGCAGATTTGTTGGGCTAAAGGGCTTGTTTCTACGCTGTATCTCTAAACTAATCTGGTAACCCAGAGTGCAAGTCTGGTCCAACAAGGTCACTAATTTGTAATTACTAACTAGTGCTGGCTCTCATAATGGTGCTCTGGTTAAAATAGATAAAATTGTCTCTGTGGTCGGAAAGTTACTAGAGACTACTCTGAGGGATAAGATATACATGCACGTGAATGCACTAACATGGACAGAACCTACCCAGTGAACAGTAGGGCTGTGGGGAGTGTTGTAGAGCAGAGGGATCTAGTTTGTTGAAAGTGGCATCACAGGTAGATAGGGTGGTTACAAAGGCTTTTGGCACATTGCCCGTCATCAGTCAGTGCATCGAGTATAAAAGTTGGGAGATCATTTTGCAGTTGTATAAGACATTGGTGAGGCTGCATTTAGAATCTTGGCATGTTATAGGCATGTTATAGGCAAGATGTTGTCAAACTAGAAAGGGTGCAAAGAAGACTTGGAGGATGTTGCCAGGACTCGAGGGTTTGAGCTATAGGGAGAGGTTGAGTAGGCTGGGACTCTATTCCTTGGAGCACAGGAGGATGAGATAAGATCTTATAGAGAGAAATCTCTTATAGAGGTGTGTAAAATCATGAGAAGAATAAATTGGGTAGTCGCCCAGAGTGGGGGAATCGAGAACCAGAGGACATAGGTTGGAGGTGGGAAAGATTTAAAAGGAACCAGAGGGGTAACTTTTTCAGGCAAAGGGTGGTGGTTGCATGAAATGAGCTGCTTAAGGAGGGAGTTGAGGCAGATATTATCGCAATGTTTAAGAAACATTTAGACAGGTACATGGATGGTACAGATTTAGAGGGATATGGGTCTAACGCGAGCAGGTGGGATTAGTGCAGCTGGGACGTTGGCCGGTGCAGGCAAGTTGGGCCAAAGGGCCTGTTTCCACACTGTATCTAAAATTGTGATATGACCAACAAATGCCTGCATCCATCCCCACTAACTCTCAAATCCCCTTCTGGTTGGAAGTTTCTGCAAACCACTGCTGAAGTAGGGTCCAATAACCTGACCTCAGATGTGATCTATGTGGAGTCTACATGTTCACCCAGTGAGCGTGTGGGTTTTCTCCAGCTGCTCTGGTATAGAACTATGTTTGTTCCGAACATGATGCCAAGTTAAACTGATCTCATCTTCCTGCACGTGATCCATATCCTTCTATTGACGCCACTTCCATGTGCCTATCTAAAATGTGCCTGTTAAACATCACGATCGTATCTTGCTTCACCACCACCTCTGGCAATGTGTTCCAGGCCCCACCACGCTGTGTAAAAAGACTTGCACATCTCCATTAAACTTTCCCCCAACCCCCCTTTAGCCATGCGCTCTGAGGCTGGACATGTCCACTCTGGGGAGGAAGGTTCTGCCTGTCTATCGATGCCTCTCATATTGTTATATACTTCTATCAAGTCTGCCCTCAACCTCCAACATTTCAGAGTCTATCCTCTTCAATCCCAATTCTATCCAACCTCTCCCTGTAGCTAAAACCATCTAATCCAGGAAGGATTCTAGTAAACCTCCTCTGCACCCTCTCCAAAGCCTGCTCATCTTTCCTACAATGAGGCGACCAGAACTGCAGGCAATACTCCAAATGAGGCCTAACCAAAGTCATGTAGAGTTACATCGTGAATTCCTGACTCTTGGGTATCCTCCAACACTCCATAGATGTGACAGTCTGTAGGTTAATTGGCCTCTGTAAATTGATGGCAATGTTTTTTTAATTTTCAGACATACAGCCTGGACACAGGCCCGTCGGCCCACTGAGTCTGTACCAACCAGTGATCCCCACACATTAACACTATCCTACACATACGAGGGACAATTTACATTTATACCAAGCAAATTAACCTACAAACCTGTACATATTTGGAATGTGGGAGGAAACTGAAGATCTCGGAGTAAACCCACGAGGTCACGGGGAGAACGTACAAACACCAAACAGACAGCACCCGTAGTCGGGATCGAACCCGGGTCTTTGCCGCTGTAAGCGCTGAAAGGCAGTAACTGTGGCGCTGCGCCACCGTGCCGCCCCAGTGTGTTGGAAGCGGATGTGAAACAGAGAACTAATGTGAACGTGTGATCGATGGTTGGTGTGGACTCCGTGGGCCGAAGGGCCCGTTTCCATGCCGCATCTGTAAAGTAAAGTGATCACTCAGAATGCAAATTCCAAGGTGGCGACACCACCAGGGGGCAATGCTGCCCATTTACATGTCAGTGCAAATACTGGGCGGGGAACTCCCGCACGTTTAATTGATGCAACGACTTGTTGACGGGGATAAATAAATCACCCAACTTGAGGAGGCTCAAGTTGAAGGTGAAGTCCAGCATGGAGCAGCCCGTTAGAATGGCTTGTATCTGTGCTGTAAATACTGTTGCACTGTTACTAGGACCAGGCTTGGAATACAGTTTGCTCCATCATATCCTTTCCACACACGACTCCATCCTCTCTGAAATGTGTTGGTCTCCCAGCAGAGCGAGATGCCCGCCGGGGAATGTTGCCAACTGGCCCGCTGCAGACTGCAGGAGTACGTGCTGAGGGACGCACTGAAGCTCGGTGCAGCCAACGCCAAGGCTCTGTTGGGGAGGACCACAGTCTAGGGTCCTTCTGCTGCTGTACATTAGGGGGCAAGGTGTGGTGGAGACCCTCCTCAAACAAGGGAAGGATATCACCCCAGGGTGCTGGGTATAACTATGGTTTTAGGGGAACACTACCAAATAGAACATTAACGAATGTATGTGTTGCCATGGAGAATATTGCAGGAAGTTTTATACACCTCAGACAGGCATCTCAGCAAATCCAAAGCCTATTCTCCCCTTCACCACACAGCATCGTCAGAGTTACAGGTCAGCCTTCCACCATAATGTTAACCTTCGGCAGCTTAGAACCCAGCGGCATGAGTATTGATTTCTCTAACTTCAGGTAACCCTTGATCCCCTCTCTCTCCGTCCCTCCCCCACCCTGGTCATCCAACTAATCTCTCTGTCGTCCTGCTTAGTTTCACTTTGTATCCTCTTGTTATCACTTTTTCTGCCGCCAACAATGGACCATTGTGGGCTCCACATTTCCCGGATCATCTTTGCTGGCTTTGATTTGTTCTTTTGATGCCTTTCATTCATTTGTTTTTTGTACCTTTTCATATCTCTACTTTCCCTCTCCCCTTACTCTCAGACTGAACAAGGGTCTCAACCTGAAAAGTCACCTATTCCTTTTCTCCAGAAATGCTGCCTGACCCGCTGAGTTACTCCGTTTTGTGTTTATCTACATGATAATCAACATCCCTGCGAGACGGAGACAGGGGGACAGAGGGGGACAGAGGGGGACAGAGGGGGACAGAGGGGGACAGAGGGGGACAGAGGGGGACAGAGGGGGACAGAGGGGGACAGAGACAGAGACAGAGACAGAGACAGAGACAGAGACAGAGACAGAGACAGAGACAGAGACAGAGACAGAGACAGAGACAGACAGAGACAGACACAGACACAGACAGAGGAAAGGGTAACCTACATCCACCAACAAGGGCAGCCGTGTCACCCTCTGCATGGGTAGGATCAGGAAGGAGATGATGGGGAGGCCTCCACACTCTGGCTTGCTCTGAATCTGCTGCAGAACCTCCTTGAACTGCGTGTTGGAGATGCTGCAAGAGGCAAGGAGAGTGTCAGTAACACACGTGACATTGGCAGTATCAGTCCATGCACAGTAATTAAACCTTTAAAGTTGTTACTTCTCTCAGGATTGTATGATTGGTAGAAACAAGGAACTGCATAGAGTCATAGAGTGATACAGTGTGGAAACAGGCCCTTCGACCCAACCTGCCCACACCAGCCAACATGTCCCAGCTACACTAGTCCCACATGCCCGCGTTTGGTCCATATCCCTCCAAACCTATCCTATTTGTCTAACTGTTTCTTAAATTTGGGATAGTCCCAGCCTAAACTACCTCCTCTGGCAGCTTGTTCCATACACCCACCACCTTTTGTGTGAAAAAGGTACCCCTCAGATTCCTATTAAATATTTTCCCCATCACAGTCCAATGCCTTCTGGTCCTCGATTCATCTACTCTGGGCAAGAGACTCTGGGCATCTACCTCATCTATTCCCCTCTTGATTTTATACACCTCAATAAGATCACCTCTCATCCTCCTGCACTCCAAGGAATAGAGTCCCAGCCTACTCAATCCTGGGCCTACAGCTCAGAAGGTAGACAAAAATGCGGGAGAAACTCAGCGGGTGAGTCAGCATCTATGGAGCGAAGGAATAGGTGACTTTTCGGGTCGAATCTCTCCCTATAGCTCACACCCTCTAGTCCTGGCAACATCATAAATCTTCTCTGCCCTTTCCAGCTTGACAACATCTTTCCTATAACATGGTGCCCAGAACTGAACACAATAGTCTAAATGCGGCTTCACCAACGTATTATACAACTACAACATGACCACCCAACTTCTATACTCAATACTCTGACTGATGAACGCCAATGTGCCAAAAGCCTTATTGACCACCTTATCTACCTGCAACTCCACCTTCAAGGAACCATGCACCTGCACTCCCAGATCCCTCTTCTCTACAACACTCCCCAGAACCCTACCGTTCACTGCTCATGTTAGACTTCCCAAAATGCAACAGCTCATATTTGTCTGTATTAAATCGCAGCCCACCCGGCCCACCCGACCCACGTTGAGGACCCAATACTCATTGAGGACTGTTCCCAACTCCTGTGGCTCCACATAGTGTTGACCTCTGATTCCTGAGCGGTCCCACTGTCTCTATAGTTACACATTTCCCCCTTATGTATTTATATATATACGCAGATACCAGTTTACAAAAACAGGACAAGGTGCTGGAGTAACTCAGTGGGTTGGGCAGCATCTGTGGAGAAAGGACACAAAGAGCTGTATGATTGGACTAATTGCATGGGCTGCTGTAATATGTGCAGGAAAGTCCAGAGACACAACAAGCCCTTCCGTGAGGAAAGCAGTTGTTAGTGTCTGATATCTCAGAGTGAATATTCGGAATATTAGGAAAAAAGGAAGTGCAACGAGACCTGGGTGTCCTTGTACACCAGTCATTGAAAGTAAACATGCAGGTACAGCAGGCAGTGAAGAAAGCTAATGGCATGTTGGCCCTTATAACGAAAGGATTTGTATAGGAGTAAAGAGGTCCTTCTGCAGCTGTACAGAGCCCTAGTGAGACCACATCTGGAGTATTGTGTGCAGTTTTTGTCTCCTAATTTGAGGAAGGACATCCTTGCTACAGTGCAGCGTAGGTTCATGAGGTTAATCCCTGGGATGGCGGGACTGTCGTATGAGGAAAGATTGGAAAGACTGGGCTTGTATTCACTGGAATTTTGAAGGATGAGAGGATATCTTATAGAAATATATAAAATTATAAAAGGACTGGACAAGCTAGATGCAGGAAAAATGTTCCCAATGTTGGGCGAGTCCAGAACCAGGGGCCACATTCTAAGAATAAAGAAGAGGCCATTTAAAACTGAGATGAGAAAAAAACTTTTTCACCCAGAGAATTGTGAATTTGTGGAATTCTCTGCCACAGAGGGCAGTGGAAGTCAAATCACTGGATGAATTTGAAAGAGTTAGATAGAGCTCTAGGGGCTAGCGGAATCTAGGGATATGGGGAGAAGGCAGGCATGGGTTACTGATTATGGATGATCAGCCATGATCACAATGAATGGCAGTGCTGGCTCGTAGGGCCAAATGGCCTCCTCCTGCACCTATTTTCTCTGTTTCTAAAAAGAGGCTCAATGGGACACAACCCCACCTGGCACATACTTCAGAGTGCAGTAACCCCTCATTTAATGGCCCTCTTTATAACAGACTTAGTTATAGTAAACACAACACCCGGCCCTCACCCCTCGCCTACACCCACACCCACGGCCCTCACCTACACCCACACCCACGGCCCTCACCCCTCGCCTACACCCACACCCATGGCCCTCACCCCTCGCCTACACCCACACCCACGGCCCTCACCCCTCACCTACACCCACACCCACGGCCCTCACCCCTCGCCCACACTAGGGACAATTTACAATGAATGCAAGCCAATTTAACCTACAAACCTGTACGTCTTTGGAGTGTGGGAGGAAAGCAGACAACGCGGAGAAAACCCAAGCAGGTCACTGGGAGAGTGTACAAATTTGGTACAGACAGCACCCATAGTCAGGATTGAATCCTGGTCTCTGGCGCTGTGAAGCAGCAACTCTACCGCTGCACCTTCATACAATATTATACAATGACTTATACAATGATAATCCCTTACTTGGGTATAGTGGACAGTTGGCAATAACGGACACCATTCCATTATAACGAGACACCATGGTCTGTTATAATGAGGGTTTACTGTATCCCAAACCTTGGAGCAGTTCAGTCTGTACTCACAGTAACTTCTGCAAGGTTCTCTGTTGGTACATTTCATTGGAACAGTAGACAATGTAAGCATCAAAGTGATGTGTTGCGTGACGCTCCACAATGTCACTGATGTCTCGGATCACTGGGTTATCCTGGTGGCGTATTTCCAGCTCATCAAAAAACCTAAGGAAAGATCACAGAGTCGATACTAAATAAACCAAGCAGCCATTCCTTGCTCTTCTCTCTGACTCATTACAGGAAATGTCCTTGGCTTATCCAATCCACACACTTCCTTCAGTTACAGCAAGCACTGGTGGCAATGAACTCATTCTACCATCAGCAACAAACCTCTGCAATTATGTAGCCCCTTTTACAGGTATCTCAAGGTGACTGTGATTGCAAACCACCCATGAAATGAGGTATTAAGTCAATGGATATTTTTAAGGCAGAGATAGATGGATTCTTGATTAGTACAGGGGTCAGGGGTTATGGGGAGAAGGCAGGAGAATGCGGTTAGGGGGGAGAGATAGATCACCCCTGATTGAATGACGGAGTAGATTTGATGGGCCGAATGGCCTAATTCTGCTCCTATCACTCATGACCTTATGAGGATAGATTACCATAGACTCACTCAGAGCTCGTATCTAAGGGATATCTTGAAGAGGGTTGGAGAGGGGGAGGTGGGGAGACTTGGGGGGGGGGGGGGGGGTAGGAAGAGTTGGAGAGGCTCGAGAGGGAGGGGGTGCCTTGGCCCTGCCCACCACAGCCAGGCCCCGCCCCCCATGCTCAGGGAAGAGGCAATGGCTCCATGTGACTGGGGCAACGTGCTGGGGGACACAAAGGGAAGTGGTGATGGAGCCTGTTCACTATCATCATTTGTTGGCAGTTCACTTCTGAACCACATTAATGATAACTAAGCAATTACAAATAGACACAAGAAACCTGGCAGATGTCATTCAATACAACCAAATATCATGCCATGCATGTCTCACACAAGATCAAACCATTTTTTATCAAAATACAGCATGGGTGGCCATACATTGCTTGCTGTCGACCATCACCCATATCTAGGAGTCAAATTAAGCAAAGATTTAAGTTGGGCGACGCATATTAGTCAAGTGTCTAACAAGGCAAATAGAACTCTCGGCCTTCTCAAGAGAAATGTTCACGCATGTAGTACATCCGTCAAAGAGAATGCCTACAAGTCCTTGGTCAGGTCCAAATTAGAGTATTGTGGAGCCGTATGGGGTCCTTTCAACAACAACAACAACATCACCCTGGAGAAAGTACAACGCCAAGCAGCCCGCTTTGTATGTAATGACCACAAGCGCAAATCAAGTGTGAATAATACGCTGACGTCTATCGGATGGGATACCCTAGAGCTCCGCAGATTCAGGCTAAGACTTATTGTAATTTACAAGGAGATTCACAAAATCACGCCATCAAATCTCCCGTCATCCCAGACCACCAACTGCCATGAAACAAGACAAAATAACGGTCCCTACATCATCAACTCGCTAAATTTCAATAAACTTTGTGGCCAATATTCCCTTTACACAAGGACGATAAGGGAATGGAATATGTTACCACCCAACACACGTGCTGCTCCCGATGTTGTCATTTAAAAAGGGGATTGAGGAACTAGATCTCCTTAACTTGATCAAAAAGGCCCACTTCACAATTTAATCACTACTCTACTCACTCCGACCTACGCGAGATTACCACTGATGAGGTGTTTGCGCCGTGATCAACCAGAACCAAACTGGCAATGCTGATATCTTGAACAAAAACCCAAGATTCTGGAGTAACTCAGCAGGTTGCACAGTGTCTCTGAAGAACATGGATAGGTGACTCTTCCTCAAAAGATTGCAGTAGGGGTAAGAAAACTGGAAGAGGGGCGAGGGTGGGATGAAGCGTTGGGAGTGATAGGTGGATACAGGGGAAGGTTGATTGGGCAGATGTGTGGACAAAGGGTAGAGATTAAGCCATTCAGCCCTTCGAGCCAGCACCGCCATTCAATGTGATCATGGCTGATCATCCCAAATCAGGTGTGAAGAGGTGTGAAGTGTGACCAGAAGTGTGACCAGAGGAAAAGATGAAGAGGTGTAGGTGGGAGGGGATGGGGGGAAAGGAGGAGGTGATGTAGTGAGAGAAATGGGTATGCATCCAGAAGGGGCACAGGGAAGGTGGGGAGATTGTAAACCCACCAACGCCACAGTGACATTTCACTTCACCCACTGAACAGGCATCCGTGGGGAGCAACTTAGCATCAGCTCCGTAGCCACAAACCAAGCAATACACACACCATCAGCTCCCTGCCCCTATAAACAGGGACAATGGCAGAGCCCCCCTCCACAGCCATTCACATGTAGAGGATGATCTCATGTGTGAGAGGATGTTGATTCCTATAATCACCTCGTGCGATTCCAACTAATGAGCCCAGACTCTGTGACTCTGGACATTGCACTAAAACGCTCCAGGTCTCCGCTCAGGGGCTTCTCCATCCTGCCCAGTTTACCTGCAGTGTATTTTCTCTGCCACTTAACCCGTCTCTATGAGACGATGCACAACCCAGATTTTCACATCTTTGGATCCAATGGTCATTAATTTCCCCAATGACAGCAACCTGCCTCTCAATATCAAATTTTCCTTGAAGTTGGAGTTGCCTCTATTAATTAAACTCATCTCACCTTCCAGTTTGCATTCTCATGGTTCTCCTAGCATCCAATCTCCCTCCACCACACCCTGGTTCCAGGGTTTCCCACTGAGCCTTGTGCAATTCCTGAACCCTCTCACCCTTTATTCTCAAATTCACCGTGATCACTCCCTTCTCTGGGGCTGTAACTGTCCCCGCCCCGTTGCTAATGAGAGGGCTCTGCACGCCTACAGTCCACACTCTTCAACCCCATGTTAAACACACTACAGAGACACAAGGAACTGCAGATGCTGGTTTACAAAAACAAGACACAGTGTACTGGAGCAACTCAGCAGGCCAGGCAGGGTCTATGGAGAACATGGATAGGAGACGTTTCTGGTCGGGACAGAGAAGGGTCCTTTATTGTTATTCACTCTACCACTGGCCCTCAGATTCCGTAGCCGCTGAAACTCCCATAATCCCTAAATCTCATTCCCCATTCTTCAGATGCTCCTTAACACCGACATCTTTGAATGGGTTTTAATCATCTGCTTTAAATCACTAAATGTGGCATTAGTGCTCTTCTTCAAGAGCGTTTCTGTGGCGCAGCGGTAGAATTGCTGCCTTACAGCGCCTGAGACCCAGGTTTGATCCTGACTATGGGGGTGCTGTCTGTATAGAGTTTGTACCTTCTCCCCGTGACCTGCGTGGTTTTCTCAGAGATCTTCAGTTTCCTCCCACACTACAAAGACGTGCAGGTTTGTAGGCTTCAGTGAAAATTGTAAATTGTCCCTCGTGTAGGATAGTGTTAGTGTGCAGTGTGATCGCTGGTCAGCATGGACTCCGCGCCTCATCTCTAAACTAAATTCTAGAGTAGAAATATAAATGCAAGATGCCTGCAAAGTTGTCCTGACCTGTGCAACGCAGCAGAGATGATGGGAATGTGATTCCTTGCAGGCGGATCCAGGCAGGTTGGAACAGGAGCGCCAGCCAGCCAGCATGTTAGTTTATGAGGCTGACTCCAGCAACAATTGGAAACATGTTAGGTCTCCAATGTTCCCAAGAAGCTTGCTGGAGAAGATTCACTGTTTTTTTTACATTGTTTTCAAATGAGAGATTAGATGCCTCACATTAGGAAGGGCAAAGTTACTGAGTGTGTACACGCGTATGCCTCACGACCAATGTGAGCGCGTGTGCAAGATAGACAGAGACAGAGACAGAGACAGAGACAGAGACAGAGACAGAGACAGAGACAGAGACAGAGACAGAGACAGAGACAGAGACAGAGACAGAGACAGAGACAGAGACAGAGACAGAGACAGAGAGAGACACACACACACACACACACACACACACACACACACACACACACACACACACACACACACACACACACACACACACACACACCACTTGCTCCACTTGTCCATGTCTCAGTGAGAAGTCCAACAATCACACTTCACCATTTCATAGTTTTAGTTTAGAGATACAGCACGGTAGCAGGCCCTTCGGCCCACCGAGTCCATGCCAACCAGCGATCAGCCCGTACACTAACACCATCCTACACTCTAGGGGCAATTTACAGTTTTTACCAAAGCCAATTGACCTACAAACCTGCGCATCTTTGCAGTGTGAGAGGAAACTGGAGCACCCAGATTTCCAGCCGTGTGGTCACAGGGAGAGAACGTACAAACTCAGTACACACAGCACCCGTAGTCAGGATCAAACTACGGTCTCTGGTGCTGTAAGGCAGCAACTCTACCGCTATACCACCGTGCCACACCCACTTTGGTGATGCGTTGGTGCACCTTGTGCCTGGGACTTGTACTTCCTGAGGTTTTGTAATGTCTGCAATAACAGGCAAAATATTGTGAAGTGGAATTCCCCCAGTCTTAACTCAGATCTTCCCACCTGAACAATGAGGGATAATTCAGAAGCTCTTATAGAATGCGAGAAGCACACAGCACCGAAACAGGCCCTTCGGCCCACCAAGTCTATGCTGACCATCTACCACCCATTCACATGAACCTTACACGTGTTCATATTTTACTTCGGAGGCACGTGAGTGATTCCGTGAAGAAGCCCCGCCAGTTCGCATGCGCGTCATTACGTCAGACGCAAGGCGAAACGACGGGCTGGCAGGGCGCAGCTCCACCAGCGGTAAGTTAAAAACCCGCAGGTATGTTTTAAAAAACTCACTGTGGTCATCGTTTGCGGTCTGTAAGGCTGGTTTACAGGAGGCAGCATGACTATGGAGAAGACGGTGAAAGGAAGGTCGAGGTGCACCGTCGGGAAAACAGCTGGAGAAGACAAGGCATGAGAGCCAAGCACCAGACGTGCCAGATATAGCATGTAAATCTGCCATACCAACGGGAACTGGTGAGCCGATGGAAGAACCTGGCCAGAACCATTAATTATATGGCTTCCCATCAGTTACAGGAGTTAACGATGGAAGAAACGGCGAAAAGATACGAGACACCTGTCAACTTTGCCTCAATCAAAGTGGCCACAGTTAACCGGGCCATCTGGGGGCAAATGGGTGTAAGCATGAGAGCACAGGAGTTAAGGCTCCAAAAGGTCTTAAAACTGGTTGGGTCAGGCATTACGGCCTTTGGAAGATCACTCGAAGGGGCGCCCCTGTCTGATATAGAGCAATGCACACTTTGAAATAAATTGTCTTCGTAAAAATGCAATAAGACCAACTCTCAATCCAAAGTTTGCAGCTTTGTGCAGAACAACCAATGTGCAGCTGCCGAACCTGTTGTTCGGTGGGATCTGTCGAAACAGGTCAAAGAACTGGATGACGAGGCGAAGACGGTCGGTCTCATTAGAGCACATTCCGTTTCGCCGATTACACCCCTATAGACGGTTCACTGAGGCTGGTTCGGGTCAAGGACCAAGCCGGGCTCTGCCATCTTTACGCAATTGGCGTACCCTCCAGAACTCGGAGGCAAAGGTATCCACTAGCAAATATGGAGGTAGGTGCATCTGGTTCTGTTCAGGACATATCATATATGGGTCAGTCACGAGTTGGGGGTAGATTGCAGTTGTTCTTCAATGAATGGTGCTGCACAACATCAGATCCATTTATACTAGACAGTATTCAGGGGTTTCGAATTGAGTTCATTTTTTAATTGCGTCCACCCACACAACATACACCAAATCGGACATTGGTGTTTTCAAAACCAGAAACTTTACAGGTAAATGCTGAAATTGGAACGTTACTTACAAAAGGTGTAATTGAGAAGTTGGTTCATCAACCTCATCAGTTAGTGTCTAATATATTTCCTAGACAAAAGAAGGATGGTGGGTGTCGAGTCATTCTTGATCTAACTCGACTTAATTCCCATGTCCAGTATAAACATTTCAAAATGGAAACTTTTGTTACTGCTAAGCAAAGGATGTTATATGGCAAGTATAGATCTGAAAGATGCATATTATTCAGTACCGATTCATTACGATTATCGGAGATATTTGAAATTTAGTTGGATGAGACAACTGTGGCACTTTAAAGCATTACCTAATGGTTTAACCTCAGCTCCTAGACCATTTACAAAGTTGTTTAGTTGGGTTTACTCCGGGCTCAGAAACATATAGGTACCAACAGGGGTTTCTGCGGCAACAGACGGGATGCGAGGATGGTGTGCTGCCTTCCTGGTGCCAGGATCCAGGATGCCACGGACAGAGTGCAGAAAATCCTCAAGGGCGATGGTGAACATCCGGAAATGGTAGTGCATGTCGGCACAAATGATGTCGGAAAGAAGGGGATGAATATTCTGCAGCGTGACTTTAGAGAGCTCGGAAAAATGCTGAAAAGCAGGACCTCCAGGGTTGTTATCTCCGGTTTGCTTCCAGTTCCTCGTGCTGGCGAGAGCAGGAACAGGGAGATACGGGACCTGAACGTGTGGCTGAGGAACTGGTGCACGGGGCAGGGATTTAGATTCTTAGATCACTGGGATCTGTTTTGGGGTAAGGGGGAACTGTACAAAAGGGACGGATTGCATCTTAACAGGTGGGGGACCAGCATTCTGGCAGGCAGGTTTGCCACTGCTACACGGGTGGTTTTAAACTGAATAAGGGGGGTGGGGCATCGAATGGGATAGTGGAGGATGGAGTTAAAGGGAAAGGGTTTCTTAAATGTGTGAGCGTAGAGACAGAGGGGTGTAAAATGAGGATAGAAGCAATAGGTAGCAAGGTGAAAAGTAAAAGTGGCAGGCAGACAAAACCAGGGCAAAAATCAAAAAGGGCCACTTTTCAACATAATTGTATAAGGGGTAAGAGTGTTGTAAAAACAAGCCTGAAGGCTTTGTGCCTCAATGCAAGGAGCATTCGTAATAAGGTGGATGAGTTGAATGTACAGATAGCTATTAATGACTATGATATAGTTGGGATCACGGAGACATGGCTCCAGGGTGACCAAGGCTGGGAGCTGAACATCCAGGGATATTCAATATTCAGGAAGGATAGAGAGAAAGGAAAAGGAGGTGGGGTAGCGTTGCTGATTAGAGAGGAGATTAACGCAATGGAAAGGAAGGACATTAGTTTGGAGGATGTGGAATCGGTATGGGTAGAGCTGCGAAACACTAAGGGGCAGAAAACGCTGGTGGGTGTTGTGTACAGGCCACCTAACAGTAGTAGTGAAGTTGGAGATGTTATCAAACAGGAAATTAGAAATGCGTGCGACAAAGGCAAAACCGTTATAATGGGTGACTTCAATCTACATATAGATTGGGTGAATCAAATTGGCAGGGGTGCTGAGGTAGAGGATTTCTTGGAATGTATGCGGGATAGTTATCTAAATCAACATGTAGAGGAACCAACGAGAGAGCAGGCTATTTTAGACTGGGTATTGAGTAATGAGGAAGGGTTAGTTAGCAGTCTTGTTGTACATGCCCCCTTGGGCAAGAGTGACCATAATATGGTTGAGTTCTTCATTAGGATGGAGAGTGACATTGTTAATTCAGAAACAATGGTTCTGAACTTAAAGAAAGGTAACTTTGAGGGTATGAGACGTGAATTGGCCAAGATTGACTGGCAATTAATTCTAAAAGGGTTGATGGTGGATATGCAATGGAAGACATTTAAAGACTGCATGGATGAACAACAAAAATTGTTCATCCCAGTTTGGCAAAAGAATAAATCAGGGAAGGTAGTGCATCCGTGGATAACAAGGGAAATCAGGGATAGTATCAAAGCGAAGGATGATGCGTACAAATTAGCCAGAAAAAGCAGCATACCGGAGGACTGGGAGAAATTCAGAGACCAGCAGAGGAGGACAAAGGGCTTAATTAGGAAAGGAAAAATAGATTATGAAAGAAAACTGGCAGGGAACATAAAAACTGACTGCAAAAGTTTTTATAGATATGTGAAAAGAAAGAGATTAGTTAAAACAAATGTAGGTCCCTTGCAGTCAGAAACAGGTGAGTTGATCATGGGGAACAAGGATATGGCGGACCAATTGAATACCTACTTTGGTTCCGTCTTCACTAAGGAAGACATAAATAATCTGCCGGAAATAGCAGGGGACCGTGGGTCAAAGGAGTTGGAGAAATTGAGTGAAATCCAGGTTAGCCGGGAAGTGGTGTTGGGTAAATTGAATGGATTAAAGGCCGATAAATCCCCAGGGCCAGATAGGCTGCATCCCAGAGTACTTAAGGAAGTAGCTCCAGAAATAGTGGATGCATTAGTAATCATCTTTCAAAACTCCTTAGATTCTGGAGTAGTTCCTGAGGATTGGCGGGTAGCAAACGTAACCCCACTTTTTAAGAAGGGAGGGAGAGAGAAAACAGGGAATTACAGACCAGTTAGTCTAACATCGGTAGTGGGGAAACTGCTAGAGTCAGTTATTAAAGATGGGATAGCAGCACATTTGGAAAGTGGTGAAATCATTGGACAAAGTCAGCATGGATTTACAAAAGGTAAATCATGTCTGACGAATCTTATAGAATTCTTCGAGGATGTAATTAGTAGCGTGGATAGGGGAGAACCAGTGGATGTGGTGTATCTGGACTTCCAGAAGGCTTTCGACAAGGTCCCACATAAGAGATTAGTATACAAACTTAAAGCACACAGCATTGGGGGTTCAGTATTGATGTGGATAGAGAACTGGCTGGCAAACAGGAAGAAAAGAGTAGGAGTAAACGGATCCTTTTCACAATGGCAGGCAGTGACTAGTGGGGTACCGCAAGGCTCAGTGCTGGGACCCCAGCTATTTACAATATATATTAATGATCTGGATGAGGGAATTGAAGGCAATATCTACAAGTTTGCGGATGACACTAAGCTGGGGGGCAGGGTTAGCTGTGAGGAGGATGCTAGGAGACTGCAAGGTGACTTGGATAGGCTGGGTGAGTGGGCAAATGTTTGGCTGATGCAGTATAATGTGGATAAATGTGAGGTTATCCATTTTGGTGGCAAAAACAGGAAAGCAGACTATTATCTAAATGGTGGCCGATTAGGAAAAGGGGAGATGCAGCGAGACCTGGGTGCCATGGTACACCAGTCATTGAAAGTAGGCATGCAGGTGCAGCAGGCAGTGAAGAAAGCGAATGGTATGTTAGCTTTCATAGCAAAAGGATTTGAGTATAGGAGCAGGGAGGTTCTACTGCAGTTGTACAGGGTCTTGGTGAGACCACACCTGGAGTATTGCGTACAGTTTTGGTCTCCAAATCTGAGGAAGGACATTATTGCCATAGAGGGAGTGCAGAGAAGGTTCACCAGACTGATTCCTGGGATGTCAGGACTGTCTTATGAAGAAAGACTGGATAGACTTGGTTTATACTCTCTAAAATTTAGGAGATTGAGAGGGGATCTTATAGAAACTTACAAAATTCTTAAGGGGTTGGACAGGCTAGATGCAGGAAGATTGCTCCCGATGTTGGGGAAGTCCAGGACAAGGGGTCACAGCTTAAGGATAAGGGGGAAATCCTTTAAAACCGAGATGAGAAGAACTTTTTTCACACAGAGAGTGGTGAATCTCTGGAACTCTCTGCCACAGAGGGTAGTCGAGGCTAGTTCATTGGCTATATTTAAGAGGGAGTTAGATGTGGCCCTTGTGGCTAAGGGGATCAGAGGGTATGGAGAGAAGGCAGGTACGGGATACTGAGTTGGATGATCAGCCATGATCATATTGAATGGCGGTGCAGGCTCGAAGGACCGAATGGCCTACTTCTGCACCTAATTTCTATGTTTCTATGTTTCTATGTTTCTATATTGTGATGGCCTATTTGGATGATGTTCTAATCATAGGCAACACTCAGGAAGCAGCTGAATTATCTGTTTCAGTTACTAAACATATGTTTGAGAGGTTGGGGTTTCTCATCCATCCAGCTAAATCCAAATTGATACCATCTAGAATCATTGATTATTTGGGGTTCACCATTGATTCAACTAACATGTTAGTGACTCTGCCTAGAGGCAAGAGATTAGAATTAATGGAAGCTTAAGCCTAAGATGGCGGATGTGCGGGAGTGGGCGCCGTCTGTGTATGGCAGCCCGTCTCTTCATCTTTTTTTTATTTTAAGTCCTGTCCAAAATGTTAGTGGAGGTCTTTTATGTGGTGGGTGGGGGGGGGGGGGGGGGGGGGGGGGGAGGGGGAAACTTTAATTCTTAGTCCCCTACCTGGTCGGAGAGGCAGCATCCCTCCGAGCTGCTTCTTTGCCCCGTCCTCGCGGCCTACCATCGAGAATGGAGCGGCGTTTCCTGTCGGGTCCGGCTGGGATTACAGCTTCGGCGGTGGCACAGCGCAAGGACACCACCACGGAGCGGAACCACGGAGCGGGCGATGCCTTACCGGGTCGCCGTGCGGTAAGCTCCGGAGCGCTGTGGCCGCCGACTCCCAACATCGTGGAGCTGTGGCTGCGGGCGTCCGGCCGCGGGCGGCGCTGGATTTGGAGCGCCGCGGAGCCAGGGATTGAGTTCTCCGGGGTGGGAGCTCCAACCGGCGCGGCCTGAGGTCTACGAGTGCCCCGGTCTCCAGACCGCTCCAGACTTTCCAAGCCGCTTGAGGAATTGTTTCACCCGACGCCAGTGTTCCATCTTCACGGCAAGAGGGCCCTGAAAACATTGGACTGGCTGCAAGGCCACAAATGGGCCCCGACCTCGGGTGTTTAAGAGGAAGAGGATTTAACTTTCTGCTGCCTTTCCCTGCAGTGGACATTTTTGATTCTGTTGTGGGGGGATGTTTGTGTTGAACTCTATAATGTGTTGTGTCCATTTTCTTTCTTTATTTATTTTTAACCTTTTTCTATGGTTTGTATGTAAATTTATTATTTAATTTATGTAAAGCACTTTGGTGTCAATGCAAGTTGACTTAAAATGTGCTATATAAATAAAGCAACAATAATAATAATAATAAGCTTGTAGCAATCTTGTTGATGAGCAGCAATCCTCCATCCGACGAGTGGCTAGTGTAATTGGCAAATTAGTGGCTGCTTTCTCTGGAGTGCAATTTGGGCCTTTACATTATCAGAATTTGCAATGTGCTAAGGAACAGGCACTCAAAACACATGCAGGTCATTTCGATAGACTCATGCGGTTGCCAGTTGAAGCTATCACTGAGTTACAGTGGTGGATAACAAATGTTTCACGTTGCTCTAGTAAAATTCTGGTTAATCAACCTTCAGTTGTCTTACAAACTGATGTGAGTGCCTTGGGATGGGGAGTCACTGATACCAATTCGAGCTGCGGCGGCAGATGGAATGTGCATGAGGCGTTAATTCTTCAGGTGCATGGTATTAACTATTTAGAATTGTTGGGAGCAGTCTATGGCTTAAAAGCGTATTGTTCAACTATGCATGATTTGCATGTTCAACTCCAGTTTGATAACACCACAGCAGTTGCATATGTTAATCACATGGGCGGAATTAAGTCGGTATCATGTGATAAGCTGGTTAACCTTATTTGGCATTGGTGTATTGCAAGAAACATCTGGATTTCAGCAATCTACTTACCAGGTAGATATAACATGGTGGCAGACACCAGGTCACGAAAATTCAATGACACAGAGTGGATGTTGAATCCAAGAATTTTTTTAAATGTTATCGCCTGGTATGGTTTGCCAGATATTGATTTGTTTGCATCCAGGCTAAATCACCAGTTACCAAAGTATGTTTCATGGGAGCCGGATCCAGGGGCAGTAGCGGTAGATGCATTCTCGCTACATTGGGGTGGTATGTTCTTTTATGCTTTTCCCCCATTCTGTCTCATCAGTCGATGTCTCATTAAGATTGAGCAGGACTCCGCCTCAGGCATTTTGGTAGTCCCCGACTGGCCCACACAACCATGGTTCCCACTCATTCTGAGACTGATCACATAGCCTTTTATGGTTGTTCCCAAATGCAGCAACCTGTTGGTTCACCCTGTGACAGGAGAGAGTCATCCTTTACATGATCATATTAATCTGTTGGTTTGCAGATTCTGACAAGACCGTTCCTGGGGCTCGGACTATCAGGTCGTATGGTGGATGTGATTACTGCGGCCTGGAGGGATAGTACTAAGAAACAATACGTATCTCATATCAAAAAATGGGAGATGTTCTGCTTGCAGTCAAATATATCTTATCACACTGCAAGCAAACCTGATGTATTGGAGTTCCTAGCCATATTATATTTTGATGAGCGACTGAGTTATAGTGCCATCAATAGTGCCAGGAGTGCATTGTCGTCCTATTTATGGCAGGGGTCGGGACAACATTCTGCCGGTTCTCATCCATTGGTGTCCCGGTTCATGAAGGGTATTTTTTAACTGTAATCCTCCTAGGCCTAGGTATACGGAAATCTGAGATCTGAGCATAGTAGGACTTTGTCAATGGGCTCCAGTTACATCTCTGTTTTTGTAAAGACTCACCCTTAAAGTGGTCATGCTCATGGCGCTCATTTCAGCACAACGTGTCCAGACATTGCAAAAGCTACGACTGGACAGCATAGTTTCTTCTGTAAAAAATATTACATTTTATGTTTATGATGTAATCAAACAGAGCAGGCCAGGGACGTCTGGGATTAAACTGAGCTTTATGGCATACCCCATTGATCTGAGGCTATGTGTAGTTACGCACTTACGACAGTATATCGAGGTCACCAAGAGCGTTAGAGGCTCGGAAATCACGATGCTCATCAGTCACAAAAAAACTCATAAGAAGGTTCGGTACAGACCATTTCTAGGTAGCTGAAACAAGTTTTGTGTTGTGCCGGAGTGGACACTGATGTGTTTAAATCTCACTCCACCAGGGCGGCATCAACATCCGCAGCGAGGGCACTGGACGTCCCTTTAGACCAAATTCTCGGGGCTGCAGGATGGTCCAGTGAAGGGACATTTCAACGGTTTTATAATAAACCTGTCCTCACGCCGGAAGTATTTGGGCATGCTATTTTGAGCTGTTTTGTAACTTCCCCCTGGGAGAGAGGGGTCGTTATTGTTTCTTTTGTTTAGTAAAACATGAACATGTATAATTTGAACTATGTTGAATACATTATTTGTTCATCCTGTGTCAACTGAGGCATTGTGTTGTATGGACCTGTATCTACGGCATGAAATCACAGAGCTTTGAAATCTTCACGGAATCACTCACGTGACTCCGAAGTAAAATAGTAAGATTAAACGAGAGTTTACCAGTTTGAAGTTTGATCTTTATTTTATGAGGAGTTACGGTGAGCGATTACGTGCCCACCGCTCCCAGCCCTCATATCACAAAGGTCATCTGGTAGTTCTAATCTTTTGAGTCTTACTATGTTACTTCGACTGTTGTTATCTGTGATTTCACATTGCTGCTTTGAAGATTGACGCCCATGCGGACTGGCGGGGCTTCTTCACGTAATCGCTCACCGTAACTCCTCACAAAATAAAGATCAAACTTCAAACTGGTAAGCTCGTTTAATCTTACTATTTTATGACACTGCTGGCTTTAAGCCATGGGAAGATAGTGAAAAGACTGTAAGCCTTGTATCCTGATGCTGTTAACATAGTTACACAGGGATAATAAAACAGTGGTGAATGTCTCCACCACTAAACCCAAACTGAGATTATTCAATGGATTCATATCTGGAATTTTTACCAAAGAATAAGCATAACACACAAAGGCTCATTAGAATGGCACAGATCCAGTAACTGGATCGGCCAAAGTCAGCATGGATTTATGAACCATGGGGAAATCATGCTTGACTAATCTTCTGGAATGTTTTGAGGATGTAACAAGTAGAATGCATAAGGGAGAGCCAGTGGATGTGGTGTATCTGGACTTTCAAAAAGCCCTTGACAAGGTCCCACACAAGAGATTAGTGTGCAAAATTAGCGCACATGGTATTGGGGGTAGGGTACTGACATGGACAGAGAACTGGTTGGCAGACAGGAAGCAAAGAGTAGGAATTAACGGGTCCTTTTCAGAATGGCAGGCAGTGACTAGTGGGGTGCCACAAGGCTCGGTGCTGGGACTCCAGTTTTTTACGATATATATTAACGATTTAGAAGAAGGAATTAAATGTAACATCTCCAAGTTTGCGGATGACACAAAGCTGGGTGGCAGTGTGAGCTGTGAGGAGGATGCTATGAGGCTGCAAGGTGGCTTGGATAGGTTGAGTGAGTGGGCAGATGCATGGCAGATGCAGTATAATGTGGATAAACGTGAGGTTATCCACTTTGGTGGCAAGAACAAGGCAGCAGATTATTATCTGAATGGTATCAGATTAGGAAAAGGGGAGGCGCAACGAGACCTGGGTGTCCTTGTACATCAGTCACTGAAAGCTACGCATGCAGGTACAGCATGCAGTGAAGAAAGCTAATGGCATGTTGGCATTCATAGCAAGAAAATTTGAGTATAGGAGCAAGGAGGACGTACTGCAGTTGTACAGGGCCCTGGTGAGACCACACCTGGAGTATTGTGTGCAGTTTTGGTCTCCAAATTTGAGGACAGACATTCTTGCTATTGAGGGAGTGCAGCGTAGGTTCACCAGGTTAATTCCCGGGATGGCAGGATTGACATATAATGAAAGAATGGAGCGGCTGGGCTTATATTCACTGGAATTTAGGAGGAGATGGTATCTTAAAGAAAAGAAAATTCTTAAGGGATTGGACGGGCTAGATGCAGGAAAAATGGTGGGGGAGTCTAGATGTTGGCGGAGTCTAGAACCAGGGGTCACAGTTTAAAAATAAGGGATAGGCCATTTCGGAATGAGATGAGAAAAAACTTTTTCACCCAGAGAGTTGGGAATTTGTGGAATTCTCCTGTGCAGAGGGCAGTGGAGGCCAATTCACTGGATGTTTTCAGCAGAGAGTTAGATTTAGCTCTTAGGGCTAACAGAATCAAGGGATATGGGGAGCAAGCAGGAACGGGGTACTGACTTTGAATGATCAGCCATGATGATTTTGGATGGTCAGCAGTGCTGGCTCGGAGGGCCGAAGGGCCTACTCCTGCACCTATTTTCGATTTTTCTTTGACACTTCCTCCCCTCTCCCATTTCCCCATCCATCCTACCTCTTACTGGCCTCCTGGATGTCACAGATGTTGGAGAAGAGGTGGTGGTGCTCCGTCGTGGTCATGGTCTTCTGCAGCTCCTTGGAGTTCTTGAACATATTGATTAGGACATTCAGGCTGTGCTGGTAGGAGAACTCTGACACGATGATCTCGAAGATGGCCTGGAGAGAGAGGGGAACAACCTTGGAGCTTAATACATGGCCCATACTGCACAGCACAGTGTGGGCTCACTTTCTAAATGGCCTTACCTGGAGTGGGAGCAGCAGTGAAAGCAAGCTCATAAATTCAGGGAACAGAATTAGGCCATTAGTTCCATCAAGTCTACCCTGCCATTCAATCATCTATCTTTCCTTCTCAACCCCATTCTCCTGCCCTCTCCCCATAACCCCTGACACCCGTACTAATCAAGTATCTGACAATCTCCGCCTTAAAAATACCCACTGACGTAGCCTCCACAGCTGACTGTGGCAATTAATTCCACAGATTCACCACTCTCTGAAGAAATTCCTCCTCATCTCCTTTTGAAAGGTACGTCCTATTCTGAGGGTAGGGCCTCTGGTCCTAGACTCTCCCACGTACACTGATCACCCTCACACTCCAATTCCTGGGAAACCAATCTTGCTTTCAGCAAAAGTCCCAACACGCGCTGTTCATTCCATAGCAGGAAGAACAGGGCAGTGTTCAGTCACCGTCCATGTTGGACACCCAGGAATGACCCAGAGGACAGCTGCCCTCATTCACCGTGCAGTGCATATGTGACAAAACAGTGAAAGATTGAACCACTGTGCGGCCATGGTGGCACAGCAGTAGAGTTGCTGCCTTACAGCGCTTGCAGCGCCAGAGACCCGGGTTCGATCCCGACTACGGGTGCTGGCTGAACGGAGTTTGTACGTTCTCCCCGTGACCGCATGGGTTTTCTCCGAGATCTTCGGTTTCCTCCAACACGCCAATGATGTACAGGTTTGTAGGTTAATTGGCTTGGTGTATGTGTAAATTGTCCCTAGCGTGTGTAGGATAGTGTTAATGTGCATGGATTGCTGGTCGATGCGGACTCGGTGGGCCGAAAGGCCTGTTTACCGTATAGTAGTGCAGTGAAGGAAGGCTTTCTCCTAGGTGAGTAACGTTTAGAAGGTTTAAAAAGGCCACAGAGGAGCAGCAGCCAGACCAGCAAGTGAGTGGATTGGCTGAGACATCCTAATTAGTTGAGTGGATAGTTGACTTGATGAGATAAAATTAAGTTCAGGTCTTGGGGAGCGGCCTATGTGAGGGGAAGTGCCTTGGTGACGTGAAGTGCGAGTCTTTGGCTCAAGAGTCTTCGGCAAGGAGGCTGAGGCAAGGAGGCTACACTTAAATCGGTTCTGCATGTTTCCGATATTTAAACCTGTGACATACTGCAGTGCAGAAGGAGGCTATCGGCAGCAGAGAAGGGATTAGGTTTCACTCAACTCTGTGTCTCATTCGAAATGTGTAATTTTCTCCACTGAAGTAATGGCAGGCAAGTTGTCACAGTGTCTCTGCTGCAGGATGTGGGAAGTCAGGTACACTGCTGGTGTCTCTGACAACTACACCTGCAGATATTGTGTCCAGGTGCAGCTCCTGAAGGACCGTGTAGGGGAACTGGAGCAGCAGCTGGAAGACCTCAGGACCATCCGGGATAACAAGAGTTTCCTGAATAAAACATACAGTGAGGTTGTCACACCGAGGATACGGGATGAGCGAAGGTGGGAGACAACGAGAAGAAATAAACATGGACTGCAGGAGCCCCTACTGAAGGAGGTACACCCTCTTGGGAGCTGTCTGAGCGGACAACATGACAAGCTTGAGTGGCAGCCATGGCTGTAACTCCAACCCTGGTGCTGAGGCTCAACGGGGAAGAGTGACGTCAGGCAGAGCTGTATTGGTGGGGAACTCAACAGTCAGAGGTGCGGACAGGAGATTCTGCGGCAGCAGGCGAGACTCCAGGATGGTGTGTTGCCTCCCTGGTGCCAGGGTCCAGGATGTCATGGACCGCCTGCACAGCATCCTCAACAGTGAGGGGGAGCAGCCGGAGGTTGTTGTGCATGTTGGCATGAATGATATAGGTTGGAAGAGGATGGAGGTTCTGCAACAAGAGGTTATGGAATTGGGTAGAAGATTGAAAAGCAGGACCTGCAGGGTCGTGATCTCAGGATCGCTTCCTGTACCTCGTGCCAGTGAAGGTAAGAACAGGAAGATAGGGGAAATGAATGTGTGGCTGAGGAGTTGGTGCAGCGGGCAGGGATTTAGATTTCTGGATCATTGGGATCTATTCTGGGGCAGGGGTGACCTGTATAAAAGGGACGGGTTGCACCTTAACTGTAGGGGGACCAACATCCTAGCAGGCAGGTTTGCTAATGTTACACGGGAGGGTTTAAACTAGATTGGCAGGGGGTGGGATCTCGTGCAGGACAGAGGCATGTGAGAGACTAGAAGTTGGTATGGAGGCCCAAATGCTGGGCCCATTACTGTTTGTCATCTACATCAATGATTTGGATAATAACATGCAGGGCAAGATTAGCAAGTTTGCCGATGATACAAAAGTTAGTTGTTTTGCAGATAGTGAAGATGGTTGTGAAAGATTGCAGCAGAATCTGGATCGATTGGCCAGGAGGGCAGAAGAATGATTGATGGAGTTTAATATAGAGAAGTGTAAGGTGTTGCATTTTGGGACTTCGAACAAGGGCAGGACCTACACAGTAAATGGTAGGCCTCTGGGTAGTGTTGGAGAGCAGAGGGATCTAGGAGTACGGGTGCATGGTTCCTTGAAGGTTGAGTTGCAGGTAGATAAGGTGGTCAAAAAGGTTTTTGGCACTTCATCAGTCAGAGTATTGAGTATAGAAGTTGGGAGGTCATGTTGCGGTTGTATAAGACGTTGGTGAGACCGCATTTAGAATGTTGTGTTCAGTTCTGGACACCATGTTATAGGAAAGATATTGTCAAGCTTGAAAAGGTTCAGACAAGATTTACGTGGATGTTGCCAGGACTAGAGGGTGTGAGCTATAGGGAGAGGTTGAGTAGGCTGGGTCTCTATTCCATGGAGCACAGGAGGATGAGGGGGTATCTTATATAAGTGTGCAAAATCATCAGAGGAATAGATGGGGTAGATGCCAGAGTCTCTTACCCAGGGTTTGGGAATCGAGAACCAGAGGGCATAGGTTCAAAGTGAAGAGGAAAATATTTAATGTGAATCCGAGGGGTAAGGGTGGTGAGTTTATGGAACAAGCTGCCAGAGAAGGTACTTGAGGCTGGGTCTATCCCATCGTTTAAGTAACAACTAGACAGGTACATGGTTAGTGTTCAAGAAGGAACTGCAGATGCTGGAAAATCGAAGGTACACAAAATTGCTGGAGAAACTCAGCGGGTGCAGCAGCATCTATAGAGCGAAGGAAATAGGCAACGTTTCGGGCCGAAACCCTTCTTCAGACTGATGGGGGGTGGGGGGGAGAAGGAAGGAAAAAGGGGGAGGAGGAGGAGCCCGAGGGCGGGCGGGTGGGAGGGTGGGAGGAGACAGCTAGAGGTACATGGTTAGGACAGGTTTGGAGGGATGCGGACCAAGCGCAGGCCAATGGGACTAGTGTAGCTGGGACATTGTTGGCCAGTGTGGGCAAGTTGGGCCGAAGGGCCTGTTTCCACACTGTATCACTCTATGACTCTGAGTGATGGAATGATATTGCATGGAGGAGTTGTTCACCAGTATCAGCCCCACTAGGAAGGCAGAACACTTTGCTGCAATGTTTAAGGCATGTGAATGTGAAGACAAGGTTTTCTGGGATGTCCCCAGACCTGAGGAGTTCAAACATCAAATAAACTAGAGTATTTCTCAAGGAAAGGGAAGGTCACATGTCCCGGAGTGGACGTGAGAACATGTTTCCACAGGTGAGAATTCAAAATCAGTGGTGGAGATTCCAACAGGACATTTACAGAGAGGGATCACGCAGAGATGGATCAGGAAGGTCATAAGGAATAGTAGAATTAGGCCATTCGGCCCATCAAGTCTACTCTGCCATTTAATCATGGCTGAACTATCTCTCCCTTCTAACCTCACTCTCCTGCCTTCTCACCATATTGCCTCTGAAGGGCTGAGCATGAACGGAATGAGGAAGCAGGCAAGATGGGTTGGTTAAAGAGATGTGGATGATGGGTTTATTAAGAGAGTGTGTGATGGAGTGACAAGCTGGCAAGCCCATTGCTCAAATAGTCTCTGTTACTGCAGGCCCTGGTGGCATTAAATACACCGGGCCTCCTGAAATGGAGCTTGCAGCAGCAACATGTTGCACAATACACCCACAGAAAGGAACTACAAACAGGGGGACTGCAGAGCACTTGCAGGCAACAACATGTGCGGGGCGATTACTCATCAACTTCTGCCCCACAGTTCTGCCACGGGAGACTTCACTCCTACGTTGTAAACCTTGTAAAATCCCAGCCACATGTCACCAAACTATGATTTGGCTTTTATCTTGCTTAGACCAGCACCTTGGGCCAATCCCCTTGACCCAGTGCCGTTGCCCCAATCCCCTCACCTGACCCCCACAGTAAACGCTCACTGATATTGCCCCCTGCCGTGGGCCCAATCCCCTCAATCCCCTCTCCCAGTGCTGTCCTGCTCTCCCCTCCAATGGCGATGCGAGTATCTGACTTTTAGTGGCTCCTTCATCTTTCAGTTGGATCTGCCCCTCCCCCCTCTGTCCTGGCCAACGTCCCCATGTCCCAGCAACACTGGTGCTCACCTCCTGCCTCTTGCGTTCCTCAGTTGACAGTGTATGCAAGATCCCTCGCTCTATGACCTGCAACGGGATGAAGCATTGGTGTTAGTACGTAGTCAGCAGGGTGAGATATACATTGTGCTACTCGCACACAAAGGGTTAAGGAACTCGCAAACATTCTGTACAATATAGTCAGTAATGTTGGCAATGCTGTCAGTAACGTACAGCGCGTCCCTACTGGCGCACAAAGGGTTAAGAAACATGCAAACATGTTGCATCCACCTGCTGCTTTTCACATCAGCACTTTGCAAAGTGGGTCGCAACCTGTAGAACGGCCTTCACAACATTTCTTTTACCAAAATAAATGTAGTCAATTATTTACAATAATAATATTTACGAAACAAACAATACCAACACACCCACCACCATAATACAAGATATACTAAATATTAAATGATTATATTACAATCCTGGTCCCCGGCGCGGTGCCCAGCGGTCGGGAATCCCCCAGGATGCCCGTGGACAGCGCGGGTTGCTCTGAGGGACACGTGGGCGCGGACGTAAACCTGGACGAGGGGCAGGTGGTCAGCTCGGGTGGAGCCGCCTTCGCCACCGTGCAGGGCAACTTCCCGCACAGCAAGATCCCACGACCGGCAAAGACACAAACGGCAGCTGATCGGTGTTTGGTGGTGTGTAAAATGCAGCAACAGCGGGCGATTAGCTGAAGCCCTTTGTTCTAACAACACTGCCCGACACCTACAATCCCTTCAGTTTGCAGAAAGCTTCCAGCTATCCACTGGACATTTACTTATTCCTGAATTTAATGATTCCACTGTTGTCACAATTCCCATCCATCCCGTCACCAGCTCTCCCGACATTCTAATGATCCATGCATGATCCATGCAGCTCCTCTCCGTAACAAGCTAGGATGCACCTTTGGAATATTTTACTCCACAAATTGAGGGAACAGCTTTATGGAACCTTGGTTAGACCTCATTTGGAATATTGCATACAGTTCTGGTCACCCCATTACAGGAAGGATGTGGAGGCATTACAGGAGAGAGTGCAGAGGAAGTTTACCAGAATGTTACCTGGATTAGAGGGTAACAGTTAGGAGAAATATGGTTATTTTCTCTGGAACGTTGGAGGTTCAATCAATCAATCAATCAATCAATCAGTTTTATTCGTCACATTGCACATAAAGTGCAAGTGAAATGAATTTGTCAGCAGCGGTACAATGATAAAGAACACACAAACACAATAAACATTTAGCACAAACATCCACCACAGCATTCATCACTGTGGTGGAAGGCACAGATTGGCCAGTCCTCCTCCATTTTCCCCCGTGGTCGGGACCTCAACCATCCGCAGCCGTTGCTGCGGGCGTCCAGATGATAAAAGGACAAGGGAAAAGTCAAGGTAAGTCCAGGATCAGCTCTTCCCCTCTGGAGACCGTGGCTTCAGGCTGGTGTAGGCCGCAGGCCGGCGGTCGATGATTTAAAGTTCACGCCGCAGCCAGAAGCACGGCAGACGAAGCTCCCCTCCATGGGTGATGGTAAGTCGCCACCACGCCCGCGGTAGAAGTTGGCCGCGGGCCGGCCGATGGAGCTTCTTCTTCCCCCCGGGTCCCCAACGTTAGATCCCGGGCTGCAGATGCCGCGCCAGCTGGAGCTCTGCAGACCGCGGCTTCAGGCTGCTGGCTGCCCGGTCCAGCAAAACGGAGCGCTCCCCTCCGGCGAGCCCCAGCGAGGGCTCGCCCGCTCCACGCTGAGAGTCCGCGCTGCACCCGCCGCTGAAGCCCCAGACGCGTCTCCGGGAAAGGCCGTGCCGATCCTTGCTGTTAGGCCACGGGGGAGGCGACCTGGAAAAAGTTGCCTCTCCGTGGAGGAGGCGACCAAAGCGGTTTCCCCCTCACCCCCCCACACACCACCCCCCCACACACCACCCCCCCACACACCACCCCCCTCACAAGACATACAGAGAAACATTAAAAACATACATTAAACCACACTAAAAAAAACAAAACAAGCAGAAAAACTGACACGCTGCTGACAGGGCGCCGGCTTGCAGCGCCCCCACTGACCTGTTTGAGGGGAGACCTGATAGAAGTATGCAATATTACAAGAGGCATTGACAGGGCATTAGGTCACAACCTTTATCCCCAGGATGCTGAAGCTGGAGGCAGATACAATAGTGGTATTTAAGATGGGCACATGGATATTTTGGGAATGGAAGGACACAACCCACATGCAGGCAGATAAGAGCAGTTTATTTTGGTATCACGTTGGGCAAAGATAGCGTGGGCTGAAGGGCCTGTACCCGTGCTGTGCTGTTAGTTGTTCTATGTAGATGCAAACACCTGCTACGTGGATTTGAGGGAGGAATGTTTTTCAAGACAGGAGGAAAAACCCGCTTGGAGTTTTTAAATAAAATAAATCCCAAAAGGATGTTTAAGACTGGCTGAGGGGGGTGTTGGGACCTTGGGGGCTGAAAGGTGTTGGTGGCTGTGGCATGTTGGCATGTTGGGGGCTGCAGCATGTTTGGAGCTGTGACATGTTGGGGTCTGTGGCATGTACGGGCTGTGGCATGTTGGCATGTTGGGGTCTGTGGTATGTTGGCATGTTGGGGTCTGTGGCATGTTGGCATGTTGGGGTCTGTGGCATGTTGGGGGATGTGACATGTTGGCATGTTGGGGGCTGTGGCATGTTGGGGGCTGTGGCATGTTGGCATGTTGGGGGCTGTGGCATGTTGGGGGATGTGACATGTTGGCATGTTGGGGGCTGTGGCATGTTGGGGGCTGTGGCATGTTGGGGGCTGTGGCATGTTGGCATGTTGGGGGCTGTGGCATGTTGGCTAGTTGGGGGCTGAGGCATGTTGGCATGTTGGGGTCTGTGGTATGTTGGCATGTTGGGGTCTGTGGCATGTTGGGGGATGTGACATGTTGGCATGTTGGGGGCTGTGGCATGTTGGGGGCTGTGGCATGTTGGGGGCTGTGGCATGTTGGCATGTTGGGGGCTGTGGCATGTTGGCTAGTTGGGGGCTGTGGCATGTTGGCATGTTGGCGTGTTGGGGGCTGTGGCATGTTGGGGGCTGTGGCATGTTGGCATGTTGGGGGCTGTGGCATGTTGGCATGTTGGGGTCTGTGGCATGTTGGGGGATGTGACATGTTGGCATGTTGGGGGCTGCAGCATGTTTGGAGCTGTGACATGTTGGGGTCTGTGGCATGTACGGGCTGTGGCATGTTGGCATGTTGGGGTCTGTGGCATGTTGGCTAGTTGGGGGCTGTGGCATGTTGGCATGTTGGCGTGTTGGCGTGTTGGGGGCTGTGGCATGTTGGGGGCTGTGGCATGTTGGCATGTTGGGGGCTGTGGCATGTTGGCATGTTGGGGTCTGTGGTATGTTGGGGTCTGTGGCATGTTGGGGCATGTTGGGGGCTGTGGCGTGTTGGGGGCTGTGGCATGTTGGCATGTTGGGGGCTGTGGCGTGTTGGGGGCTGTGACGTGTTGGGGGCTGTGACGTGTTGGGGGCTGTGACGTGTTGGGGGTTGTGACGTGTTGGGGGCTGTGGCATGTTGGGGGATGTGACATGTTGGCCTGTTGGGGGCTGTGGCATGTTGGGGGCTGTGGCATGTTGGCATGTTGGGGGCTGTGGCGTGTTGGGGGCTGTGGCATGTTGGGAGCTGTGGCATGTTGGCATGTTGGGGCATGTTGGGGGCTGTGGCATGTTGGGGCTATGGCATGTTGGCATGTTGGGGGCTGTGGCATGTTGGGGGCTGTGGCATGTTGGGGGCTGTGACGTGTTGAGGGCTGCTACATGTTGGGGGCTGTGGCATGTTGGCATGTTGGGGCATGTTGGGGGCTGTGACGTGTTGGGGGCTGTGACGTGTTGGGGGATGTGGCGTGTTGGGGGATGTGACATGTTGGGGGATGTGACATGTTGGGGGATGTGACATGTTGGCATGTTGGGGGCTGTGGCATGTTGGGGGCTGTGGCATGTTGGCATGTTGGGGACTGTGACGTGTTGGGGGCTGTGACGTGTTGGGGGCTGTGGCATGTTGGGGGATGTGGCATGTTGGGGGATGTGACATGTTGGGGGATGTGACATGTTGGGGCTGTGGCGTGTTGGGGGATGTGACATGTTGGCATGTTGGGGGCTGTGGCATGTTGGGGGCTGTGGCATGTTGGGGGCTGTGGCATGTTGGGGGATGTGACATGTTGGCATGTTGGGGGCTGTGGCATGTTGGGGGCTGTGGCATGTTGGGGGATGTGACATGTTGGCATGTTGGGGGCTGTGGCATGTTGGGGCCGTGGCATGTTGGGGCCGTGGCATGTTGGGGGCTGTGACGTGTTGGGGCTGCGGCATGTTGGCATGTTGGGGCTGCGGCATGTTGGGGGTTGTGGCATGTTGGCATGTTGGGGGCTGTGGCATGTTGGGGCTGTGGCATGTTGGGGGCTGTGGCATGTTGGGGGCTGTGGCATGTTGGGGCTGTGGCATGTTGGGGGCTGTGGCATGTTGGGGGCTGTGGCATGTTGGGGCTGTGGCATGTTGGGGGCTGTGGCATGTTGGGGCTGTGGCATGTTGGCATGTTGGCACGTCGTGTTGCTCAGCCTCGGCATGGAGCCGGCACGTTTAGACTGGACGTAGCCACAGCTGCATTGTTCACCCACACACAGACAGGAGCTACACACAGGGGGAATGCAGAGCGAGCATTCTCCAGGGCAACGCACCAGATGGCCACACTCACCTGTGGCAACTGGCTCCAGGTCATCTGTGGCGGCCGGTAGTTCTGGACCACGATCTTCTCGTTGGACTCCCGGGATTCCAGATGCTCCGTGTCCTCCAGCAGGTCGTCGTCGGACTCTGGGACCATGCCCAGCCCCCTCTCCCGCACCTCCTGGTACAGCCGCGGGTCTGAGGACAGGAGCCTGCTCAGGAACGAGCTGACCGCTTCATACAGAGTCCCCAGCTCAGTCCCACCAGTCCCCTGGTTGCCCAGGGTTACCTCCGCTCCCTGTAACAAGCCCTCCCAGCTGCCCAGGAGGGAGAGGCGGCGGAGAGCACCCAGGATGGGGTTCTCAGCTGGCTGGCCCTCTGCCATTGCTGATCGATAGCTACCTGGCTCTGACAGATCCACTCCTCTCCCCTCCTGCTCTCTCCCCTCCTGCTCTCTCCCCCTCCTGCTCACTCCCCCTCCTGCTCTCTCCCCCTCCTGCTCTCTCCCCCTCCTGCTCTCTCCCCCTCCTGCTCTCCCCTCCTGCTCTCTCCCCCTCCTGCTCTCTCCCCTCCTGCTCTCCCCTCCTGCTCTCTCCCCCTCCTGCTCACTCCCCCTCCTGCTCTCTCCCCCTCCTGCTCTCTCCCCCTCCTGCTCTCTCCCCGCCTGCTCTCTCCCCTTCCTGCTCTCTCCCCTCCTGCTCTCTCCCCTCCTGCTCTCTCCCCGCCTGCTCTCTCCCCTCCTGCTCTCTCCCCCTCCTGCTCTCTCCCCCTCCTGCTCTCTCCCCCTCCTGCTCTCCCCTCCTGCTCTCTCCCCCTCCTGCTCTCTCCCCCTCCTGCTCTCTCTCCGTCCCACACTAAGGGCCAGTCAGCAAGCTGACAGGGAGGCGGGGAATGTAACAGGTCTTCTCCAGGAGTTTGCTGAACTAATCTGAATTACAAATCAGCTTGTTAAAACCTCCTCACCTCATTGGGCCCAGAGCAGTCAATAACCAAATCCCACAGCCCCCAGCTACTTTGTGATCCTGACATCTTTCTCTGACATACCGGTTTCACAGGCTCATTCTGTGCTGTCGTCTGTTCAAAGTCCCAACGCCGCCAACACTCTTCCTGCTCTCTCGCCCGAGCCCCCGACCCCCCCCCCCCCCTCACTCTCACCGGGGTCACTAGCACACTCCCCTCTTCCTCACCAAACACTCCCTGCCCATGCACCGCACCCCACTCCCCAACACATCCCCTGCTCATTCACACATTCAGACAATGCCGTAGACTGGCACAAAGTGTTGGAGTAACTCAGTGGATCGGGCAGCATCTCTGAAGAAAAAGGATAGGTGACGTTTTGGGTTGGGACCCTTCTTCAGACTCTTCAGTACATGTTTGCTTGTACAGCGAGATATGGATCAACCACATTTGGAATATTGCGTGCAGTTCTGGTCACCCCATTACAGGAAGGATGCAGGGGCTTCAGATGCAGAGGTGGTTTACCGGAATGTTGCTTGGATTAGGGCGATATCAGTTGCAGAAAGTGGTTGGAGAGACTTGAATTGTTTTCTCCAGAACACCAGAGGTTGTGGTGAGAAGAAATATACATATATATATATATACACACACACACACATTTATGAGAGGCATAGATCGTGTCGACAGCTTAGCTTTAAGGTGAGAGGAGCAAAGTTTAAGGAGAAGCCCGGGGCACAAACACACGTCTGGAACACACTGCTGGGGGGTGGTGGTTGAGGCATATATGATAGAGGAATTCAAGCAACTTGTGGAGAGGCAAGTTGATATGCAGGAATTGGAGGGATATAGACTATGCACAAGTGGATAAGAGATGGTCACACAATGAATTGATGGTCACATCATATTTGCAACAGACATTATTGGCCGAGGAGTATGTTCTTCTGCTGTGCTCATGTTCTATGTTTATCTGTGTTTTTGCAGAGAAGTTACACAAGGATGTTGCTTGGACTCGAGGGCTTGAGCTACAGAGAGAGATTGGGTGGCAGGCTGGGACCTCATTCCTTAGAGTGCAGAATGAAGAGGAGTGATCTTGTAGCAAATCTTGAGGGAAATAGATCAGTTCATTGCAGTCTTTTAGCCAGAGTAGGGTAATCAAGAACCTGAGGACATAGATGTATGGTAAGAGGAGAAAGATTTAATAGGAATCCGAGGAGAAATGTTTTCTAGAGGACGATGGGCGTGAGGAACAAGCTGCCAGAGGAGGTAGTTGTGGCAGGTACTATAATAACATTTAAAAGACATTTGGACAGATACATGGATAGGAAAGGTTTAGAGGAATATGGGCCAAATGTGGGCATGTGAGACTAGTGTAGATAGGGAATCTTGATCAGCATGCACGGCATAGACTATATAACTATCTAATTCCAGAGCCCTGGCCCATTCCCGGGTAAACACCGCTCCATTTGAAAATGTAGTTTCCAAAAGCCTTAACGTCCCCCCTTGTCGACCGGTTGGATAGGCTAGAGCTGAAGGGGCACGCTCCCTGCACACCCACACTCACCATCCTTAAAGGAGCTCCGGTTCCGGGTGCCTTTCTTCCGTCCCAGGGTCCGCTGTAGAGGAAGGGGCGTTAAAATAACAAACTCAGCAAAGCATCCAGAATACGGCACAAATCATATAAATACGTTCTATTCCATAGCTCCAGTTCTTGCCTTAAACCACGGGCGATACTTGTTTAATTAAATATCCACCTCGACCTCCCCTTCCCCTCAATAAGGTCGGACAAGGTTAGTCCCCCCTTCCCCACCCTCAGCCGTTCGGCACTGGGGCTGCCCCACCTCATCCCATCTGCACTCCCCCCAGGCACCTGACCCATCAGAAGTCTAGTCCCAGTTTATGAAAATATAATTTAAAACCCAAATGCTGGAGATGTGAAACAAAAGCAGAAAGCCTCAGCAGACCAGGCAGCGATGGTGGAGGTAAATGATGATATGTTGGGGGGAGGGGGAGGTGATGGGAATGTGGGGAGAATGCAATGGATGCCAGCCAGTCAGTGGTGGGCAAGGGACCTGTTACTGTGCTGCATATGTGTGTGACTGCATCAATGTTGGGCTCTGGGTGAAGATGGTGGCAAAGTGAACCTTCCCTCCTGCAAGTCACACACACTGTGGCTGAGACTCCCGCCCAGTGCAATCTCCCCCAGCCCCAGTCACCTGCACCCCCACCCAGTGCCGTGGCCCCCAGCCCCATCACGGGAGCTCCAAGCCCCCCCCCCCCCCCATGGTGCTGCCCAAACTGCACCGATGTCGACCCAATGCCAGCCCCCACATTGATCGCTGACCCCCCCCACCCACCCCCAGTGCCGACCACCCCTGCCAGTGCCGCCCCGTCTCCCAGTGCCTCCCCCCACCACACCCGTCCCCCCCACTCCCACCCCCAGCCCGCGGGTGCTCGGTGCCCACCTTGCTCCTGCCAGGACTCCGTGCGGGCCTCGGTGCCGCCGTCTCTGGCACGGCCACCAGCGTGGGCACGGTCAGTAGCTCCTTGTCGTTGGTGAAGTCGGTGAAGCCGCCGGTGGCCACCTTGTAGGACTGGTTGCGACGGTTACGTTGCAGGGTGGTGCTCGGCTCCTTGCCGTCCATGTAGCAGAGGTCGGAGGGGGGCATGCTGTGGACCTCCCTGCGCCCGCTGTCCCTGCGTCCAGTGGGAGAGCTGCCTCGCTGCCACCTGCTGGGTCTGCTGGTCTCCGCCAGCTTGTTGGGGATCAGCTGCTGGTGGCCCAGCTTCAACGCCGCAGCACTCTCCGTGCTCAGCACCACGCGCGGCACCTCACACAGCGAGGGCATCGAGCTGGCACCGCACAGCCCCAGGTTGTCCAATCCCACACCGTTCGGCGACCGCTGCCCCTCCACGCCAGAGCTGATCTGCAGGTCCGACCCAAGCCTGGGCTCCAGCAGCAGAGCCTGGGCCCTCTCCTCCAGGTCGGTATCTGAGTACCGATGAGACACGGCTCCAGCCCCACGGTGAATCCCCGGCCTCTGTTGCTCGCCAGCCATCGGCTCTCACTCCCTCGCTCAGCTCCTAAACCAGGACACAATCACAATGACAAAGTCACTGCTGCCTCCAATACACAGCCTTTTATCAACAAAACTATTTCATTCCCATCTGCTCCAGCAATCGTGGCAGGTATGTCATCTCGGATACAAAGCTGCTCGTTACTTTAGAGATACAGCACGGAAACAGGCCCTTCGGCCCACCGAGCCCATGCTGACCAGCGATCACCACACAATGACACTATCCTACACACACCAGGGACAACTTACAATCTTTACCAAAGCCAATTAACCTACAAACCTGTAAGTCTTTGGAGTGTGGGAGGAAACCGAAGCACTCGGAGAAAACACAGAGGGTCACAGGGAGAACGTACAAACTCCGTACAGACAGCACCCGTAGTCAGGATTGAACCTGGGTCTCTGACACTGTGAGGCAGCAACTCTACTGCTCATTCTTGAAGGACCCTCCCACAGACAATGTGAACAGCACCCAGCAACACCATGGTCAGGACAGCACATCCCCTCTAACCTCCCACCATGTTCCATCAACTCTTGCCCCAGGTGGCACAGTAGGGCCGCAGGTAGTACACCTGCCTCACATCTCACGGGGTGCACCGACGGTGTGGAGTTTGCATGTTCTCCCAGTAAGTGTATAACTTGGGCCATATGCTCCCATATCCCAACAATGTGCTGCTAGATTAATTAGTTTAGTTTAGAGATACAATGTGGCAACAGACCCTTCGGCCCACCGAGTCCATGCCAACCATCCATCGCCCATTCACACTAGTTCTAAGTTATTCCACTTTCCTATCCACTCCATACACACTAGGGGCATGTTTTATATACAGAGGCCAATTACCCCACACGTCTTTAAGAGTGTGGGAGGAAACCAGAGCACCTGAACAAAAACCACACAGTCACAGGGAGAACGTGCAAATTCCATACAGACAGCACCTGAGATCAGAATCGAACCTGGACCTCTAGCGCTGCAAGGCAGCAACTCTACTAATTAGTATTTATATTTTAGACCTATGCTCCATGGACAAACAGTTTATATTACACATTCCTGTAGCTAAATGGAGAATACATTTAATTGCCAAAGGGAATTGAGGAGGAATGGGACTGAGAGGATTGCAGACAGCATGGTCAAGATGGGCTGAATGGTCTCATTGCAGGCAAGTGACAAGTAATGGGAGTTGCCTTGGCGTCATCGTGTTCACCAAGCACTAAAGCTCAGCTGCTGCTCAACACAGCGTTCCCAAAGCACCAAGCACCGATTCAGGTCTAAAGATTCTTCCATGCTGTTTCTGAATGGCCTGCATCTTCAGACTGAACCCCACATTAGACACTGAGGTTCACCACCAAGGACAGCTGGCCTATAAACCGATTTTCAACAATTCAGCAGCTTGTCAACCAAAGACCACAGTGATGAGGAGATCTATTCGTGGAGGCAGCAAGTACAGCCGAGGCAATACATGACTCCCTCACATCTGTATTCTTCATAGAAAGGAAGACATAGCTGAGATAATAGATGAGGTAAACATTGAGAAAGAGAGGTAGATACAGAATTCTGGAGTAACTCAGCGGGTCATGCAGCATCTCTGGAGAGAAGGAATGGGTGACGTTTCGGGTTGAGACCCTTCTTCAGTCTGAAACGTCACCCATTCCTCCTAGCCTGAGATGCTGCCTGTCCCGCTGGGTTACTCCACCTTTTTGTTTCATGTAACTGTGCTGCCTTCCACAGTTAGATAGCTGACCAACACCACTGTCCAAGGTGGCACCCAGACATGACAGGTCAGCAGAGGGGCACAGTGGTAGAGTTGCTGCCTTACAGCCCCCGGGACCCGGGTTCGATCCTGACTACGGGTGCTGTCTGTACGGAACTTGTACGGTGTTCCAGGTTCCTCCCACACTCCAAAGACATACAGGTTTGTAAGTTAATGGCTTTGGTAAGTTGTAAAATTGTCCCTGGTGTGTAGGATAGGGCTAGTGTACATGCCGATCACTGTTCGGCGTGGACCCGGTGGTCGAAAGGCCTGATTCCACGCTGTATCTCTAAAGTCTGAAGTAAACCAGTTCTGCACAGTGTGAGAGGAAGAGGAATCAGCCTTTGCATGAAACTAGTACCAGACTTGTTCAGCTCTCACCATGAGGTCCCCACCATGAGGATCACGTGGTCTTCACATTAGTCGTCACAACTGAAGCTGACCCAGACGTGCGGTTCCCGGAGGTTGCAGGTAGTGGAAGCGGGTAGGGAGACTGACAAAAACCTCCGGGAACCGCACGGAAACCTTGGGTGGGGCGCAAAGTCTCCAGAGGTTTCCGTTCAGGTTTCCTAAGTGGGACAGGGGCATTACACAACTACTGTGCATAACCACAGCAACAGCATTCCAAAAGCACTTCCCTGACTATAAAGAGGTCTGGGAAACACTGCCTGCATGATGCAAGCCTATCTCTCGATTGTTTGCTGGTGGAGGTTGGCCCTTCCCAGGGATTGAAACGTGAGAATGCTCAGCGTCCTGGTAATCATGGCACAAGATGCAACACGTTTACAGAGCCGGTTTGTTCAGCAGAGTGTAGTTTTGCCTTCACAGTTCCTGTCTTCAAGTGGCACGCAGAGCGAGGGAGGTGTCATCACAGCCCTACCGCCCACCCCAGACTTTGACCCCACATTTCACCATCCAAGCACGTTCCTGGTGACCTGGGTGGGGTTTGCAGGGAAAGTAACAGCTTGGTAAATTCAACCTTGCAGACCACGTCACCACCCAGAGAACGCTTGATGTGCTGTTCCTGTAACACAGTGCCAGATTTTATACAAGGCACGTTCCCACTAAGAAGCAGCAATCAAATATATGTTGGTATTGCCCAATACACCAGGGAGAGACCCGTCTTCCCCAGTGAGCTCCTTACACAGCACTGTGGCATATTTTGTGTGGCCACAACTGGACTGCACGGTGTCGCAGTGGTAGAGTTACTGCCTTACAGCGCCAGGTACCCAGGTTCGATCCTGACTACGGGTGCTCTCTGTATAGAGCTTGTACATTGTCCCTGTGACCTGCGTGGGATTTCTCTGGGATCTCCGGTTTTCTCCCACATTCCAAGACTGACTAATTTGTAGGCTAATTGGCTTGGTATAATTATTAATTCACACCATCCTGCACACACTAAAGTCTGTGTGTGGGGAAAACTTGTCGGCACGGACTCGGTGGGCCGAATAGCCTGTCATATGAAGAAAGACTGGATAGACTCGGCTTGTACTCGCTAGAATTTAGAAGATTGAGGGGGGATCTTATTGAAACTTATAAAATTCTTAAGTGGTTGAACAGGCTAGATGCAGGAAGATTGTTCCCGATGTTGGGGAAGTCCAGAACATGGGGTCACAGTTTAAGGATAAGGGGGAAATCTTTTAGGGCCAAGATGAGAAAAACATTTTTCACACAGAGAGTGGTGAATCTCTGGAATTCTCTGGCACAGAAGTTAGTTGAGGCCAGTTCATTGGCTATATTTAAGAGGGAGTTAGATGTGGCCCTTGTGGCTAAGGGGATCAGGGGGTATGAAGAGAAGGCAGGTACGGGATACTGAGTTGGATGATCAGCCAATTTTTAAGGCAGAGATAGATAAATTTGTGATCAGTACGGGTGTCAGGGGTTATTGGGAGAAGGCAGGAGAATGGGGTTGATAGGGAAACATGGATCAGCCATGATTGAGTGGCAGAGTGGACTTGATGGGCCGAATGGCCTAATTCTACTGCTAGAACTTACAAAACACGACATGACAGGGCAGAGTGGGGAGCTGATCCAGGTCATTGTTGGAAACAGGACCTTGGACCGTGTGATTTTTCCTTTGTGCCAGCCCGTGAGATTGAACCCACAACCTGTTGATTCAGAGGGCAAGGGTGCGACTGATCGAGTTACACCAGACTGGATTCAGCCGCTGATGCTGTGAGTAAAAGCTCGCTTTACAAAGCCTGGGTGTGGCAAACCTGAGCTTTCATTTCAGTTTAATTCAAAGTACTATAGCTCGTGAAACCCATGGATGGGAAAACACAGGCGATGATCCAGCAGCTTCCCAGGGTCACTGCGCAAGGGTAAAGATAATTCCACAATATGGATGACATCTCCAACTACTGAAGCTGACCGCAGTTTACCCTTTTGCTCCAGTCTCAGAAGATCTCAATGGGACGAGCGTTAAAGGTAGTCAAAGGGAGTTACCAGGCTGTGCTGCTGGGGAGATTCCAAGATGATTCAATACGAGATCCAGCAGGAAGTGACCAGGGAACTTGCTTTCTCTTTGAGAGGCCTGTGCCATGACTAATTGATCCGTGAGATGAGTGCTGATACCAAGGTTGAAATACCTTTGAAGACATGTCCCGACCCAAAACATCACCTGTCCATCCCCTCCAGAGATGCTGCCTGATCTGCCGAGTTACTCCAACACTGTCTGTTTCACAGTTGTAATACCTTGTCTTGGTAATAGTGTCATACAGCATGGAAACATGCCCATCAGCCCAACACCAACCAACATGTCCCACCTACACTAGTCCCACCTGCCTGCATTTGGCCCATATCCTTCTAAAACTATCCTATCTATGTACCTATTAAATGTTTCCTAAACATTGTAGGATAGCATTAGTGTGCGGGTCGGTGTATTACCGGTCGGTGTGGACTCAGTGGGCCAAAGGCCCTGTTTCCACAATGTATCTATAAACTAAACTAAACCTCACTAGCGAGGACAATATTCACTTCCCTTGAAGAGAACTAACCTTTTGAACGGTTGCGGTCCTTCAGACGAAGGGATTTAGTTTAGTTTAGTTTAGATATTGAAACAGGCCCTTCAGCCCACCTAGTCCGTGCCGACCAGCGATCCCTGCACATTAACACTGTCCTAAGCCCACTAGGGACAATTTTTACATTTATACCAAGCCAATTGACCTACAAACCTGTACGTCTTGTGGAGCGTGGGAGGAAACCGAAGGTCTCGGAGAAAACCCACGCAGGTTACGGGGAGAACGTACAAACTCCGTACAGGCAGCACCCGTAGTCTCCCATTGCTGTTGGGAAGGAGGTTCCATGATTCAAGCCCAGTGTTGAAGGAGCGGTCACAGCTCTTACCAGGTGACCATCTCCTGGATCCCGTGACTTTGTAAACTTCACCTTTCACCCTGGAACCACTGATAGCACGGATTTCTGGATTTGACTTGACAAACTGTGGATGATTATTACAATAAGTTATATGTTACACAGATATGTCAGTGAGCAGACGTCCAATCAGCAACAGGAGGGGAATGTTCTCTGACCCAAAAATCATTGACGACTTCACTTCAATCACAGATCATCGGAATCTTTCAGAAAGGCACAGAGAACTGGAGTTACAGCTGGAAAACCATGCGATCATGAGAGTTTCTTAAATACGACTTGTAGTGAGGTGGTCATGCCTAACGTACAGAGAGACTAGGTGGGAGACCATGAGTAAAGGGAGTAGACAGTGCAGGTGACCCCCTTGGCCTTTTCCCTTCAAAACAAGTATATCCTTTTGGATACTTTTGGGGGGGGGGGGGGATAACCAGTCAGGGATGAGCAGCAATGGCAGGCAGGGCTGTGGCCACGAGCCTGGCTCTGAGGCAGAGTGGGGAAGAATAATGTCAGGCAGAGCAATAGTTTTAAGGGCCTGTCCCACGAGCATGTGACTGCATGCGGCGAGCGCAACCTAACGTGGTCGCTTGAGCCGTACGGCCTTGCGGGGCCGGTCCCACTTCGATCGCCGGAGCCGTATGGAGTTGTGCGGGACTGGTCCCGACATCGCGCGGGGCTCCGAAAAACTGACAATGTCCAAAAATCCCGCGCGGCAACGGCCTGCCGGCCCGCAGCCACATTGAGGGCGTACGCAGCGCCTTGATGCCGTACACAGCAGCTTGACGGCGTACGCCTAGCGCGTGCCGTTGCGCGATGACGTCACTGCCCGACGCCGTGCGACGTCCAAATTCAGTCGGCCCGCCTCCTGCCCAGCTGATTGGTGAGTATGATGTTGGGACCAGCCCCACACAACTCCAGACGCCTCCACGGTTGGAAGTGGGACCGGCCCCACGAGGCCGTACGCCTCAAGCCACCACGTTTGGTCGCGCTAGACGCATGCAGTCGCATGCTGGTGGGACAGGCCCTTTAGAAGATTCACTAGTTAGGGGGGCAGACAAGAGATTGACTGGCAGCGATTAAGACTCCAGGATGTGTGGCCTTCCTGGTGCCAGGGTCCAGGATGTCTCCGATCTGCAGCATGATATAGCGGGGTGGAAGATTGCAACCTTCACGTGGTCCACCCTGTTTCGACTAATGCAATCAACTCGACATGCACAAACGGAAGATCAAATAGAACAAGTTGTCCAACAACTTTAAGCTGTGCACGCCACACAAAAGAAGAAGAAGCATGATGACAGGGGGGGATGACAGGAGCACTTAGGGATAACGGAATCAAGGGATATGGTGAGAAAGCAGGAACAGGGGTACTGATTTAGAATGATCAGCCATGATCGCTGAATGGCAATGTTGGCTCAAAGGGCCAAAGGGCCTACTCCTGCACTTATTTTCTATGTTTCTATATTTTCAAGGGGGAGGGTGAACATCCAGAAGTAATTGTGCATGTTGGCACAAATGACAGAGGAAGGAAAAGGGAGTAGATTCTGCAAAGTGATTATAGGTGAATTCTGCAAAAGACTAGAATGCAGAACCAGCAGGACAGTGATCTTCAGATCTCTCCCAATGCCACGTGGTAGTGAGAATACAAATATAAAGAGAAGATTCATGAATGAGTGCTTTAGGAATTGGTGCAGAGGGCAGGGATTCATATTTTTGGACCATTGGGATGTCTTGTGGGGCAGAAGTGACCTGTACAAGAGGGACGGGTTGTACCAGAACTGGAGTGGATGGCAGGAGCACGGTCAAAGTCAAAGTAGCCTTTATTGTCATTCCTTGCGATCTGAACAAACTTTTGTTGCCTTGCAGTCCTACATATAGTACAAAATGACAAAAACACACAATAAACACAAATTAACATCCACCACAGTGAGTTCACCAGGCACCTCCTCACTGTGATGGAGGCAAAAGTCTTAAGTCTTTGTCTCATCTCAGGTGGGGAGTGAGGAAAGACTACTTCAAGTAGCCCTTGCTTTCCCTCTCTCTCCACCGCCCCCAACCCCCCCTCCCCCGCCCCCTTCCCACCAGTTTTACTGTTTCTGACTGCATTTTATCTCTGTACCGCCCCCTCCCTACATCAATCTGAAGAAGGGTCTCGACCCGAAAAGTCACCCATTCTTTCTCTCCAGAGATGCCGCCTGTCCTGCTGAGTTACTCCAATATTTTGTGTCTACCTAATGAGGAAGGACTGTTGGATTGAATTGCACTCATTTTATGATGGGTAAGGTGGATGAACTTGGGGCATGGATAGGAACGTACGACTGGGGCATTGCAGTTATTGCGGAAACCTGGCTGAGCGAGGGATGTTACTGGCAGCTTAATGTTCCAAGGTACAGTGCTAATGGAGAGAAAGTGGGGTAAAAGTGGGGGGTGGGGGGTGGGAGTGGGTGTTGCTTTATTGATTAAGGAGAATATCACGGCAGTGGTCCAAGATGGCAATACTAATGGTTCATCCAGTAAGGCTATATTGGTAGAGCTGAGAAATAAAAAGGGTTTGATCACCTCTATTGGGAGTGTACTAAAGGCCCCCAAATAGTCAACAGGAATTAGAAATATGCCACGAGATTGCAGGCAGCTGCAAGACTAATAAGGTTGTCAGAGTAGAGGATTTGAACTGTCCTAATGTAGACTGGGACTGTCATAATGCCAAGAGCTTACACACAGTTGAATTTGCCAAATGTGTTCAGCAAAGTTTCCTCAGGATATATGTAGAGGGACCTACACAGGAGAGGACATAGCTTGATCCACTCTTACAAAATTCGGATGAGCAAGTCATAAGGTCATAAGCGATAGGAGTAGAATTAGGCCATTCGGCCCATCAAGTCTACTCCGCCATTCAATCATGGCTGATCTATCTCTCCATCCTAACCTCATTCTCCTGCCTTCTCCCCATAACCTCTGACACCCAAATTAATCAAGAATCTATCTTGGCCTTAAAAATATCCACTGACTTGGCCTTCTGTGGCAAAGAATTCCATCTGAATAAATAAATTTCTCCTCATGTCCTTCCTAAAAGAACATCCTTTAATTCTGAGGCTATGACCTCTTGTCCTAGACTCTCCCATTAGTGGCCTCTGGGTATCCCTCTGCAATTGGATCCTCGACTTCCTCATCCACAGACCACAGTCTGTTCGAATTGGAGGAATATGTTGTATAACGAGAGATAAAATTGGTCCATTAGAGAGTCAGAGTGGAGAGCTATCTGCAGAGCCAAAAGAGATGGGGGAGATATTGAACAATTTCTCTTCTTCGGTATTCACCAAGGAGAAGGATATTGAATTATGTGAGGTAAGGGAAACAAGTAGAGTAGCTATGGAAACTATGAGATTCAAAGAAGAGGAAGTACTGACACTTTTGAAACATATAAAAGTGGATAAGTTTCCAGGTCCTGACAGGATATTCCCTAGGACATTGAGGGAAGTTAGTGTAGAAATAGCAGGGACTATGACAGAAATATTTCAAATGTCATTAGAAACGGGAATAGTGCCGGAGTATTGGCGTACTGCGCATGTTGTTCCATTGTTTAAAAAGGGGTCTAAGAGTAAACCTAGCAATTATAGACCTGTTAGTTTGACGTCAGTGGTGGGCAAATCAATGGAAAGGATACTTAGAGATAATATATATAAGCATCTGGATAAACAGGGTCTGATTAGGAACAGTCAACATGGATTTGTGCCTGGAAGGTTATGTTTGACTAATCTTCTTGAATTTTTTGAAGAGGTTACTCGGGAAATTGATGAGGGTAAAGCAGTGGATGTTGTATATATGGACTTCAGTAAGGCCTTTGACAAGGTTCCTCATGGAAGGTTGGTTAAGAAGGTTCAATTGTTGGGTATTAATGGTGGAGTAGCAAGATGGATTCAACAGTGGCTGAATGGGAAATGCCAGAGAGTAATGGTGGATGGTTGTTTGTCAGGTTGGAGGCCAGTGACTAGTGGGGTGCCACAGGGATCTGTGTTGGGTCCACTGTTGTTTGTCATGTACATCAATGATCAGGATGATGGTGTGGTAAATAGAATTAGTAAGTATGCAGATGATACTAAGATAGGTGGGGTTGTGGATAATGAAGTAGATTTTCAAAGTCTACAGAGAGATTTAGGCCATTTGGAAGAGAGGGCTGAAAGATGGCAGGTGGAGTTTAATGCTGATAAGTGTGAGGTGCTACATCTTGGCAGGACAAATCAAAATAGGACGTACATGGTAAATGGTAGTGAATTGAGGAATGCAGTTGAACAGAGGGATCTAGGAATAACTGTGCATAGTTCCCTGAAGGTGGAATCTCATGTAGATAGGGTGGTAAAGAAAGCTTTTGGTGTGCTGGCCTTTATAAATCAGAGCATTGAGTATAGAAGTTGGGATGTAATGTTAAAATTGTACAAGGCATTGGTGAAGCCAATTCTGGAGTATGGTGTACAATTTTGGTCGCCTAATTATGGGAAGGATGTCAACAAAATAGAGCGAGTACAGAAGAGATTTACTAGAATGTTGCCTGGGTTTCAGCACCTAAGTTACAGAGAAAGGTTGAACAAGTTAGGTCTTTATTCTTTGGAGCGCAGAAGGTTAAGGGGGGACTTGATAGAGGTCTTTAAAATGATGAGGGATAGACAGAGTTGACGTGGATAAGCTTTTCCCATTGAGAGTAGGGAAGATTCAAACAAGAGGACATGACTTCAGAATTAAGGGACAGAAGTTTAGGGGTAACATGAGGAGGAACTTCTTTACTCAGAGAGTGGTAGCTGTGTGGAATGAGCTTCCAGTGGAAGTGGTGGAAGCAGGTTTGATTTTATCATTTAAAAATAAATTGGATAGGTATATGGACGGGAAAGGAATGGAGGGTTATGGTCTGAGTGCAGGTAGATGGGACATGGGGAAAATAAGTGTTCGGCACGGACTTGAAGGGCCTGTTTCCGTGCTGTAATTGTTATATGGTACCACTTCATCCTCAGTAACAATTAGTATGGGAGCACCTCAAGGCTGCGTGCTCAGCCCCCTGCTGTACTCACTCTATACTCATGACTGTGTAGCCGGACATAGTGTGAACTCCATCATCAAGTTCGCCGACGACACCACTGTTGTGGGATGAGTATCAGATGGGGACGAGTCAGAGTATAGAAGTGAGATCGACCGACTGACCAAACAGTGCCAGCACAACAACCTGGCTCTCAACATCAGTAAGACTAAGGAACTGATTGTGGACTTTGGTAGAGGATGGATGAGGACCCACAACCCTGTTCATATTAACGGGAGGATGGTGGAGAGGGTCAAAAACTTCAAATTCCTGGGCATGCATATTTCCGAAGATCTTTCCTGGACCCAGCACACCGATGCAATTATAAAGAAGGCACATCAGCAACTCTACTTCCTGAGAAGATTGCGGAGAATCGGCATGTCGAAGAGTATTCTCCTAAACTTCTACAGGTGCACAGTAGAGAGCATTCTGACTGGTTGCATCGTGGCCTGGTTCGGCAACTTGAGCGTCCAGGAGCGAAAAAGACTACAAAAAGTTGTGACCACTGCCCAGTCCATCACCGGCTTTGACCTCTCCACCGTCAAAGGGATCTATCGTAGTCGCTGCCTCAAAAAGGCAGCCAAAATCATCAAAGACCCACACCATCCTGGCCACACACTCATCTCTCTGCTGCCATCAGGAAGAAGGTACAGGAGCCTGAGAACTGTAACGTTCAGGCTCAAGAACAGCTTCTTCCCTACAGCCATCAGGCTGTTAAACACAACAACGAATAAGCTCTGAGCTCTGAACTGCAAAAGGCTATATTATTATTGCACTATATTTGTTATTTATTGAAGTTTTTCTTTATTTCCTCTTCCCCCGTTATGTGCTATGTTTACATATTCACATATTCTGTTGTGCTGCAGCAAGTAAGAATTTCATTGTCCCGTACGGGACATAGGACAATAAAACACTCTTGACTCTCTTGACTCTCGAGTCTTGGAAGCATCTTCTCCACATCGACTCTATCCAAGCCTTTCACTATTCTGTAAGTTTCAATGAGGTCCCCCCTCATTCTTCTAAACTCCAGCGTATACAGGCCCAGTGCTGACAAATGCTCATCATAGGTTAACCTACTCATTCCTGGGATCATTCTTGTAAACTCCTCTGGACCCTCCCCAGAGCCAGCACATCCTTCCTCAGATGTGGTGCCCCAAATTGCTCACAATGCAGCCTTCCCAGCACCTAATGGAACCTCAGCATTACCTCCTTGTTTTTGTGTACAAGCTCTCCTGAAATAAATGCTTGCATTGAGTTTGCTCTCTTTACTACCAACCTCAGTGACTGAAGTGCCTGTGGGTGAGTATTTTGGGACCAGTGACATCTGTTTTATTAGCTTTAAGATAGCTATGGATAATGACAGGGCAGGCCCACACTGTTAGAATTGGGAGAAGGCCAACGATGGAATTTAAAAATAACTTTCTCAAGTTGATTGGAGTAGGCTGTTTGCAGGCAGAAGAGTGTGTGGAAGGTGGGATACTTTTACAAGTGTGGTGACAAGCATTCAGGGCATGCATGGTCCTTTTAGAGTGAAGGGGATGGCAAGTGGGCATAAGAAACCTTGTATGACCAGAGAAACTGAGGTTCTGGTCAGGAAAAAGGAGGCATGGGACAGCTATAGATTGCAGGAGATAGCTTTGGCCAAATGTATTTTATAACCACATTAAGGGAAAGAGTGACGAAAGAGAAATAGAGACCCTCAGAGAACAAAGCGGTCATCTCTGTGTGGAGCCGTAGGACAAGGGCAGGTCATTAATGCGTATTTCTCCTCTATTTCTACCATGGAGGTAAACATGAAGATTGGGGAACCGGGAAGTGTTGAGGATAGTTAGTATTATGGTCGAGGAGGAGATGAACGTCCAAAAGCTTATGAAGGTAGATAAATCTCCGGGGACTGACCAGAAATATCATACAAAACAGTGGGAAACTAGAGAAATGTCAGATGCCCTGGCTGAGATGTACAGATCATCATTAGACACAGGTGTGGTGACAAAAGACTGGAGGGTGGTCAATGTTGTGCCTCCATTTAAGAAGAGACTAGACTAAGTGGGACCTGTTGGGCCCCCGTCACACGGGAGGCCCCGTTCCCTTATGCAATATTCCACCACTCACCCATAGCTCCCAACTGCGCAGGCACGGCTCATTTCCCCTCATCCCCAGCACTCTCTCCTCCCTCCCGTCACCCTCCCTCTTATTTCCCCTCACCTCCTCCCCTCCCCCAATCCCTCCATCTCCTTTTCCCAACCCCCAGGCACTCCCACCCTCCCTCCATAACTTCCCTACCTTCCAATCGCTCTATCCCCCACCTCTACACTCCTCACCTCCCCCTGGGGTGGGAGATTGCAACCTTATAACCATATAACCATATAACAATTACATGGTCCGCCCTGTTTCGACTAATGCAATCAACCTGGTGTGCACAATCAAATAGAACAAGTTGTCCTTCAACTTTAGGCTGTGCACGCCATACGCAAGAAGAAGAAGAAGAAGACCTCCCCCTATCCCCCCCACTATCCCTCCTCCCCCACCCCCCCCCCCACTATCCCTCCCCCCTCCTCTCCCTCAATCCTCCCAATCTCCCTTCTCACCTCTCACCTCCCCCACGCAAGATGAGAGTTTAAGTTATGTATAGATAGATGCCAAGGGAGGTAGTTGAGCAGGTACAGGACAACATTTAAGACAATTGGACAGTTACAAAGATTTAGAGGGACTTGGGCCACAACAGGGCAGGTGGGACCAGGGCAGGTGGGACCAGGGCAGGTGGGACCAGGGCAGGTGGGACCAGGGCAGGTGGGACCAGGGCAGGTGGGACCAGGGCAGGTGGGGGCATCTTAAGTGGGCGTGGGCGAGTTGGGCTGAAGAGCCTGTTTCCCTGCTGTACGACCTCATGGCATGTCTAGTTGATAAAATAATATTTTCCAAAAATTTGGAAAATGTTCGGGAAAGAAATCTGTAGTTAAGAAAACTTAATTACACCATTGGTTGTCATCAGCTGGAGAGTGAGAAAATAGTGCAAAATGCATTCAGCTGCTCAGATTCCATATCTTTTCATTCCTAAACCAAACCTAATCCTGCACGTTGATACATTCCATAATATAGTGATTAAGAAGGAACTGCAGATGCTGGAAAATCGAAGGTACACAAAAATGCTGGAGAAACTCAGCGGGTGCAGCAGCATCTATGGAGCGAAGGAGATAGGCAACGTTTCGGGCCAAATCCTTTCTTCAGACATTATATAGTGAGCCGTAGCATGCCTGCCCAGTCTCACAACTCTTGTGTAAAGAATGAGTATTACAATCTACCCACTTTTAATTTTGTACCTGCCCCTCAAACTTTACCACCTCGCGTATACTCCAGCACGATGGCGCTGCCTTATAGCACTTGAGACCCGGGTTCGATCCTGACTGTGGGTGCAGTCTGTACAGAGTTTGTATGGTCTCCCCATGACCTGCATGGGTTTTCTCAGAGTTCTTAGATTTCCTTTCACACTCCAAAGACGTACAGGTTTGTAGGTTAATTGGCTTGGTACAGATGTGAAAGGTAATGTGCGTAGGGTAGTGTTTAGGCACGGGGATCACTAGTCCGTGCGGACTCGGTGGGCCGAAGGGCCTATTCCCGCACGGTATCTCTGAACTACAGTAAACTATAGCATGGTGAGTGCAGGAAGTGGTGGCTTTCAGATGCAAAATTAAGCCCAGGTCCATCCGCTCTCTCAAACACACATGAAAGGTACCACAACACTATTTAAACCTGATGACTGTGATCTTCCTTCTGTCCTACAGGTAAAGATAATGTCCATTTGTCACTAGTTATACAGAACAGTTTTTCAACCATTGGGAGGAAGCAGTTGAAGAGCACTCTGGTGATGACAGTTCAATCGTGACCCCAGGTGCTATCTGTGTGGGTCAGGATCCTTCTTCAGACCAATTGTAGTGGTGAGGAGTAAACTGGTGGTTGGGGCAGGACTAAACCTGGCAAGTGATAGATTGATATGGGTCAGGGCATTTGTTTAGCAGTGGAATGGATAAAGGCTAGAAATGAAATGGAGAACAAAGGATGTCAGATAAGGAGAGATGAGGAGTGAAAGGTAAAGCCTCGGTGAAGCCAATGTTCATATTGGTGTTGTAAGCTGCCCATATCAATATGAGCTGTTGTTTCTCCACTTTGCGTGTGGCCTCACTCTGACAATGGAGGAGGCCCTGGGCAGAGAGGTCAGTGTGGGAATGGGAAGGGGAGTTAAATAGTTAGTAACCGGGGGCTCCTATTGGCCTAGGCAGACCAAGTGCAAATGCCTGGCAAAATGATGTAATGACGACCACATCGGGATCAACAGATGCAGTAGATGAGGTTAGAGGAGGTGCATGTGATCCTCTGTCTCACCTGCAAGGAATGTTGGGGTCCCTGGATGGAGGGGAAAGGAGGATTTGGATGGAACTGTGGTTGCAGGGGAAAGTACCTGGGGGCGGGAGGTGGTTTGATGGTAAGGGATTGTGGAGGGAGCAGTCTCAGCTCATCGAGTCCACATTGACCAGTGATCACCCATTCACACTAGTTCTATCCTACACACTAGAGACAAGGATTGGACAAGCTAGATGCAGAAAAAATGTTCCCAATGTTGGGCGAGTCCAGAACCAGGGGCCACAGTCTTCGAATAAAGGGGAGGCCATTTAAGACTGAGGTGAGAAAACACTTTTTTACCCAGAGTTGTGAATTTGTGGAATTCCCTGCCACAGAGGGCAGTGGAGGCCAAGCCATTGAATGGATTTAAGAGAGAGTTAGATAGAGCACTGGGGGCTAGTGGGATCAAGGGATATGGGGAGAAGGCAGGCACGGGTTATTGATAGGAGATGATCAGCCATGATCACAATGAATGGTGGTGCTGGCTCGAAGGGCCAAATGGCCTCCTCCTGCACCTATTGTCTATGTTTCTAATTTAATGAAGCTAATTAACCTACAAGCCCATGTGTTAGGAAAGTGAGAAGTAACCGGAGCACCTGAGGCCCCAGCACGGGGTCAGGATCAAACTCGGTCTCTGGAGCCGAGAGGCAGCAGCTCTACGTTGCGCCACTGTGCAGCCCAAATCTACACCTTTAACTCGGGGAAAGTGAGAGGAGTGAAAGGAGATGTTGTTGAGGGCGAGGACAAGTTCTGCCAGGCAGAGGAGAATGTTAGTCGTAGGGAACTGGATGGGTCTCGACTCAAGGAAGAGCCAGAGCACATGGAGGCGAGGTAATACATTTAGAGGGATATGGTCCAAATGTGAACAAATGGACATCTTGGTAGTCATGGACAAGTTGGGCCAAAGAGCCTGTTTCTGTGCTGTGAGACTCCAAACATAGAATCATATAGCAGAGAATGTGCTGAATAATGATGCCAGGATAAACTAATCTCTAGAGTAGACAAAAATGCTGGAGAAACTCAGCGGGTGAGACAGCATCTATGGAGCGAAGGAAATAGGCAACGTTTCGGGTCGAAACCCTTCTTTGGCCCGAAACGTTGCCTATTTCCTTCGCTCCATAGACGCTGCCTCACCCGCTGAGTTTCTCGCATTTTTGTCTACCTTCGATTTTCCAGCATCTGCAGTTCCTTCTTAAACAAATCTCTGCCTGCACGTGATCCATATCCCTCCATAGCCATTTCCATTCGCCGATCTAAAAGCTGCTGAAATGCCATTATCATATCTGCCTCCATCACCACCCCTTACAGTGCGTTCCAGCCACTCAGCGCCCTGTGTGTAAAAACTCGCCTCACACATCCCCTTTAAACTTTTCCTCTCTCGCTTTAAAGTTATGCACTCAAGTCCTTGATGTTTCCATCCTGGGACAATGACCCTTACCCAGGTCTCTCATAATTTGATAGACTTCTATCAGGTCTTCCATCAACTTCCAGCATTGCAGAGAAAACTATCCAAGTCTGTACAATATCTCCCTGCCTTTAGCTGATGCCCCTAAATCCAAGTAGTGTTCTGGTAAACCTCCTCGCAAACCCTCCCTATCCTTCCAGAACCGCACGCAATACCCCAAATGCGGCCTAACCAACGTCTGATGGAGCAGTATCATGACTTCCTGATTCTGAATGTCCCAGCTACTGAAGGCAAACACACCAGATACATTCCTCACCACTCCATCTACCCGTGTTGCCACCTCCAGGGAGCAGAAACATTAGCACAAGTAACCACCTCAAAAACGTCTTGCTGTAGAGCGGTGAAAGGCGCGATAGATATAATTGTAGTTGTACTTTGTCTTTAAGAAGTTTCCGTACATGATCAGCGTTTCACTCACCTGCCGGCAGCGGTGTCCGCGTCTGTGACCCGGATTCAGGTGTTGATCGATAACTCCCCTGTGGAGATGGTGTAATGTGAGGAGGGGGAGACACGCGGGTGTAGCTAGTGCGGGGCCGCTGTACCTGGGGGAAGCCGCCAACACCTTGTCCCAAACTCAGGAAAACGCCTCAACTCTGAGGCAACTCTCCAATCTATGATCAACATGACGGCGCTTCCGCTCGGCAACAACATAGTTACCTTAGTGGATCCGCGACTGACAGGTGCCTGTGTGAGTCTAGTGTTGACTCGGGGCCGCAGCCGCGCTGTCCCGGGACCACGGCTACTCTCCCCCCCTCCCTCCCCGGGACCCTGCTCTCTCCCCGGGACCTCTGCTCTCCTCCCCCCCCCCACCCCCCCGGGACCCTGCTCTCTCCCCCCCGGGACCACGGCTACTCCCCGCCACCCCGGGGACCCTGCTCCCCCCCCCAGGACCCTGCTCTCTCCCCCCCGGGACCGGACACCGGTCAGTGTCCGGGCTGCGGGAGCTCACCTCACCTCACCTGAGCGCAGTCACTGCGGCACTTTAGCGGCTGACTTGAGGCCGGATGCGGGTGCGGGAAGCGGCGGCAACAACCACCAGCGGTGTCCCGCACCGCCACACAGCGGCTCCCCTCAACACCCGCACACACACTGGTGCCTTGGAAGAGTCAGAGAACACTTTCTAATCTAATACCTGGCAAGCCGAATGAGGAAAATCATGAGAGGAATAGATCGGATAGATGCACAGAGTCTCTTGCCCAGAGTAGGGGAATCGAGGACCAGAGGACGTGGGTTTAAGGAGGAAAGATTTAATAGGAACTTTAAAAAGTAACTTTTTCACACAAAGGGTGGTGGGTGCATGGAACAAGCTGTCAAAGGAGGTAGCTGAGGCTGGGACTATCCCAACATTTAAGAAACAGTTAGATAGGTACATGGATAGGACAGGTTTGGAAGGATATGGACCAAACGTGGGCAGGTGGGACTAGTGTAGCTGGGACATTTGTGGGCAAGCTGGGCCGAAAATCCTGTTTTTATGCTGTATCACTCTGTCTCTAGAATGATTACGCTATCATAGGTGGGCCGGGCCAGGCCAACCTCGTGTAGTTTAGAGATATAGCATTGAAACGGCCCTTCGGTCCACTTTGACTTCAACCATTGACCATGTGTTCACACTAGTTCTACATTATCCCACTTTCCCATCCACTCCCACACTAGGGGCAATTTACAGAGGCCAATTAACCTACAAACCCGCACGTCTTTGGAATGTTGGAAGCCCACGCGGTCACAGTGAGAGCGTGCAAACTCCAAACAGACGACACCTGAGGTTAGGATTGAACCTGGGTCTCTAGTGCTGTGAGGCAGCCACTCAACCAGCTGTGCCACTGATGCTTGCTATCCAATCGGGTCATATAATACTATAGATAAAAACAATCAAACCAAACTCAAGTACAACAGGTGGAGCAAGAGGGAAGATACAAAGTGCAGGATATGTTTCTCAACATTCTTGCACACCAGCTCCAGAGACAAAGTCCAATGTATACAACAGGGTAGAGGTGAACCGGACAGTACCCTAGCTTATGGTAGGGCTGTTCAGAAGCCTGATAACAAAGGAGAAGACGTTGTTGATAGACACGAAAAGCTGGAGTAACATAGAACGTAGAAAATAGGTGCAGGAGGAGGCCATTCGGCCCTTTGAGCCAACACCGCCATTCATTGTGATCATGGCTGATCGTCCCAAATCAATAACCCATGCCTGCCTTCTCCCCATATCCCTTGATTCCACTATCCCCTAGAGCTCTATCTAACTCTCTCTTAAATCCATCCAGTGACTTGGCCTCCACTGCCCTCTGTGGCAGGGAATTCCACAAATAACTCAGCAGCTCAGACAGCATCTCTGGACAACAGGAAGTTCAAGTTCACATTTATTGTCACATCAGTCTGAAGAAGGGTCTCGATCCAAAACGTCGCCTATTCCTTCGCTCCATAGATGCTGCCTCACCCGCTGAGATTCTCCAGCATTTTTGTCTACCTTCAATTTTTCGAGCATCTGCAGTTCTTTCTTAAACAAGTTCACATATATTGTCACATGCACCAATTAAGGTACAGAGATATTTGAGTTACCATACAGCCATACTAAGCGAAAAGAACACAATACACACATAAACTAAAATTTGACGTAAACATCCACCACAGTGGAATCAACATTCCTCACTGTGATGGAAGGCAATAAAGTTCAGTCATCTTCCTCTTTGTTCACCGTGGTCGGGGCCTTGAATCCCCAACACTTGCCGTTGCTGACGGTCTGATGTCCAGGACCTCTCGTCGAGATGATCGAAACTCCGGCATCGGGACGGGTTGGAACACATGGAGCTCCCGAGTTGGCCGCTTCTTACTGGAGACCGCTGCTTCACGGTGTTAATGTCCACAGGCCCCGCGGTCGGAGCTCTTCTTCTGATGATCCTCGGCAAATGATCCTCGGCTCCACGATGGTAAGACCACGCCGCGCCCGCGGCTTGAAACTATGGGCCGGTCTCCAGGGAAGGCCACACCAGTCCAAGTTGTGAGGGCACGGGGGGGGGGGGGGGGAGATGCGAAACTGAGAAAATCCATCCCCATCGAGGTAAGTGACTGAAAAAAAGTTTCCCCCTATTCCCCCCCCCCCCCCCCCCCCCCCCGCCACATAATCTAACCAAGAAACATTAAAACATACATTTAAGACATACTTAAAATAATAGAAACAGAGAAGGGACGCAACACTATGGCCAGGCGGCCATTATAGGTGGTCAAACAGATGACGTTTTGGAACTCGACCCAAAACATCACCTATTCCTTCTGTCCAGAGATGCTGTCTGTCCCGCTGAGTTACTCCAGCTTTTTGTGTCTATCTTTGGTTTAAACCAGCATCTGCAGTTCATTCCTACACAGAAAGAAGCTATCCCTGATTCTGGTGGTGCCCGCATGTTGTGTCCATCTTCACTGGTGTCCAGTCTCTGGGACGGATTGAGTGACATCTGCATCTATCTGCAATTTCTTGCTGTCTTGGGCAGAGTTGTTCCCAAACCAAGCTGTGATGCCACCTGACAGCATGGTGGATCTGTAGAGGTTTGTGATATATAAGTCATGCTAAACATGGGAGACATGCCAAATATCCTCTGTCTCTTAAAGAAGTGGAGGCAATGCTATGCCTTCTAGGCTGTCGTTTGAATATGCTTGGTCCACAACAGATCACTGGTAATATTAACAAGATGAACCATTGATACTGATTGGCACATGTACTCCACTATGTTTCCTGAAGTTGACAACAAGCTGCATCATCTTGCTGCCATTGAGGGAGAGGTTGATTAATGCTGGCTGTGTGGAGTTTGCATGTTTTCCCTGTGACCATTGGGTTTCTTCCATTGCTCCAATTTCCTCCCACCTCCCAGAGACAAGCCAGTTGGTGGATTAATTAGTTTTTAAGAAGGAACTGCAGATGCTGGAAAATCGAAGGTAGACAAAAGTACTGGAGAAACTCGGCGGGTGCAGCAGCATCTATGGAGCAAAGGAAATAGGCAATGTTTTAGGTTGAAACCCTTCTTCAGACTCACGGTGGATTAATTAGCCTCTGTAAAGTGTTTCTGTTGTGTAGGCAGTGGATGGGAAAGAGGACTAACATCGAACTAGGGTGAACAGGTGATCAACGCTCAGTGGAGACTCAGCAGAAGGGCCGTTCCCATGCTGTATCTCTAAACAAAACAAAGTCTAAGACCCTGAGAGTATGTGACGGGGTGGATGCAGAAAGGATGTTTCCATGTGGAAAACCATTTGGGGTCATTGCAGATAAGACCAAGACGAGGCAACATTTTTCTTTTAAAATGTTCTGAGTCTTTGTCTTTGTAGAAGACAACATTACCTCTTGATAAATGAGAATGAAAAATCACCAGGGGTGAATGGGAATGGGCAATAGAGATTACTGAGATCAGCCGTGATCAATAAATGGTGCATACGTAAATTCATAAGTGATAGGACCAGACTTAGGCCATTAGGCCCATCAAGTCTACTCTGCCATTTAATCATGGCTGATCTATTTTTCCTCTCAACTCCATTCTCCTGCCTTCTCCCCATAATCCCAGACACCCGTACTAATTAATGAATTCCACAGATTCACCACCCTCTGACTAAAGAAATCCCTCCTCTTCTTTCTAAAGCCACATCCTTTTATTCTGAATGTTGGAGCAAGTTTAAAGGGCTGAGTGGTCTATGCCTACTGCTCATTGGCATGGCCACATGTTACTGACAAGCTGTGCTGGGAGCTGCTGGATTCTGGGTGGCTGTGGGTACAGTGAGCTGGGAGCTGCTGGTTTCTGCATGGGCTGTGGTGTGAAAGAATGCTCCACAACTAGCAGCATCTCCTGCCAAGCTGTTTCGGTGGAGTTTGGACTGGAATGGACACAATTGTGGACAATTGTCCACTAGGCCGTGTCCACAAGGTGCTGGTGAAGCTGATCTAGCTATTGACCTGTATGGGAGTAGGGATCACTGCGCTCTCTGTCAGCACGGCAGTAACCCACTGGATAGGTTTGTGTTCTCTCAGGTAAACCCAGCCCCAGGCATCCATCCGATCCAAACAAGAGTCAAAGGGCTGAACTCCAGGGATGGTGCTTTTAGTCTCCCACATGCTTTATCATCTATCCTCCAGAGTGTGAACCCCTCTCGTCAGGTTTCTGACCTGTGCCATCAAAGCAGCACAGTTGGTATCAGGTTCCTACTGATACTCCGTGTGATTGTGTCAAAGGTGAGGTGTCCCAGCACAGCCTTCCCGGTCTGCACCCCATGGTCAGTCCAGCGCCCTCCAGCCCTGCGGGACTGCACACTGTCCACCTGTCCACCTGTCCACCTGTCCCCCTGTCCACCTGTCCCCCTGTCCCCCTGTCCCCCTGTCCCCCTGTCCCCCTGTCCCCCTGTCCCCCTGTCCCCCTGTCCCCCTGTCCCCCTGTCCCCCTGTCCCCCTGTCCCCCTGTCCCCCTGTCCCCCAGTCCCCCTGTCCCCCTGTCCACCTGTCCCCCAGTCCCCATCATGGTGTCGCCACTGACAGCTCCTCGTCCTGAACTTTCCTCTCTCCCTCCAATGCCCCCCAAGGATCCGTCCTTCACCTCCTCCCTGTTTCTGACCCACACGATGCCCCTTCAACTTTAACCTGGGCTCGAGGATGACTGGCATCATCCCCAGATCCCCAGGGGCTGACATGAACGATGAGACCAAAGTGGGACTTGGAGGCTCTCCCACAGGTGGAGCAGGTGGGGTCGTGCAGCAAAGACCATCACTGCCCCCTGGATGGGTCAACTTGCACCATGATTCTGGGAGAGGTTCTTTGCCAACTGGGACGTGTGTCTGAGGAGTTCACTGCAGATCACATTCCCTGTTGCAGGCAGCAGAGACTGCTACAGTCACCACAAGAAATCCCAATGTTGCCTACACCATTCTGTTCTCCCTGATGTTCCCCAAGGATCCATCCTTGATCTTCTTTGGTTTTTCATTGGCAGAGACATAGGTTTAAGGTGAAGGTGAAACGATTTAATAGCAATCTGAGGGGTAACTTTTTCACACAAAGGGTGGTGGGTGAATGGAACAAACTACCAGAGGACGTTAAGGCAGGGACTCTCACAATGTTTAAGAAACCTTTGGACAGGCACATGGAGAGAACAGATTTAGAGGGATATGAGCCAGATGCAGGCAGGTGGGACGAGTAGATGGGACATGTTGGCCGGTGGTGGCAAGTTGGGCCAAGGGGCCTGTTTCTGCTCTGTAAGATTCTGTGATTCTATGACTCTGTGACATGCTGCCCTTTGACAATATTAACCAAACATTGTACCACATGCAAACAGGCCCCCCAGCCCAACTTCCACATACTGACAAACCAGCCCCATCTACACCAGTCCCAACCTGCCCATGTTGGGCCCATATTCCTCTAAACCTTTTCTATCCATCTACCTGTCCAAATGTCTTTTAATCAAGATCCAGCTGCAATTTTTAACAACCATCTTCACTATCTAGTTCTCTCCCTGTTTAGAAAATAGTCTACGCCTTTATTCCTGCTAATGCAAGACTCTACATTTTGCTATTCTGGATTCCATCTGCCACTGCTTTGCTCACTCACCCACCCAGTCGAAGTCCTTCTACAAAGTCCCTGCTTTCTCAACACTACCTGCCCCTCCACCTATCATCTCCAGACTTGGCTAGAAAACCTTCAATCCCCTCTTCCAAATCATTGATATACAACGTGATGAGCAGCGGCCCCAGCACCAACCCATGCTGAACTCCGCTAGTCAGTAGCAGCTAACCAGAAAAAGCCCCCTTTATTGCCACTCTTTGTCTTCTGCCAACCAGCAAACCTGCTATCCATGCTGGTATCTGCCCTTCGATATCATGGGCTCTCATCTTCCTTAGCACTCATGTGTTGTCCTGACAATCCAGATAAACTACATCCACTAACTCTCCTTTGTCTGTCCTGCTATTTACTTCCTCAAAGAATTCCAGCAGATTCATCAGACAAGATCTCCCCTTCATGGCCTGTTTTATCATGCTTCTAAGTACTCTGTAACCTCATCTATTATAATGGACTCTAAATCTTATCAACTACTGAAGTCAGGCTAAGTGGCTTCCACTCTTCTCCTTTACTCCCTTCTTGAACAGCGGAGTAACATTTACAATTTCCCAATTGCCTGGAACCACTCCTGTCCTTAGTGATTCTTGAAAAATCAATGCTTCAGCCAACGCTAATGTGGAAAAAGTTGCCCCTCATGTTCCTGTAAAATCTTTCTCCTCTCACCTTAAGCCTATGCCCTCTGGTTCTTGATTCCACTACTTTGGATAAAATAATGTGCATTGACCCTATCTATTCCACTCCTGATCTTGTATCACTGTAAGATCACTTCTCAGCCTCCTATGCTCCAAGGAGTAAAGTCCTAGCCTGGCCAATCTCTCCCTATAGCTCAGGCCCTCAAGTCCTGGTGGCAGGAGTATTTTACACAGTGTCTGGAATGTGCCGAAACAGATAAGACAGTGGCATTTAAAGGACTCTTGGATAGGCAGATGGATAAGCAGGGAATGGGTTATTTGCAGGTGGATAAGTGATGGTCTTGGCATAATGTTCGACACAGACATTGTGGGCTGTAGGTAGACACAAAGTGCTGGAGTAACTCAGCGGGTCAGGGCCGAAGGGCCTGTTCTTGTGCTGTACTGTTCTAAATTCTAAAATCCTCATAAAACTTCTCCACAGTCTTTCCAGCTTAACACCCTTCCCATAGCAGTAATTGTTCTTGGTGTCACTTTAAACATGTCAGCGGCAGGATTCCACATCAATGGATGATGCAGGAACCTGTTTAACCGGCTGCTCCATGTCAGATTGCCCACTTTACACCCACGCCCACAGTTCCAGTCGGCAATCGCATTCTTGGCCTAGTACGGGTTAAAAAAAGTTTACTCGGCTTTTGTTCATTTATGCTGTTTAAACTTCTAAAATCTTTTCACAACTGCCTAACTATTTCATCGTTAATCCTGTTGATATGTTTTACACAGCAAACGTACACAAACAGAAGCAAATCAAAACAATGGAACAAATAGTTTTGAGGAAATGTTGGCTGAGAGTCCACACGGGGAACATCGCCGCTGTTCACCTGTTCCCTGCGATCTTTTGTTTTACTGTTTTCGAAGTTGGAGAGGGCTTTGGTTTAACACGGTGAGGGCAGAGAGGGTGGCATGGTGACGCAGCGGTAGAGTTGCTGCCTTACAGAGCCAGAGACCCGGGTTTGATCCCGACTATGGATGCTGTCTATACGGAGTTTGTATGTTCTTCCTGTGAACTGCGTGGGTTTTCTCCGGGTGCTCCAGTTTCTTCCCACACTCCAAAGACGTACAGGTTTAATTGCAGGAGGAATTGAGTGAAATCCAGGTTAGCCGGGAAGTGGTGTTGGGTAAATTGAATGGATTAAAGGCCGATAAATCCCCAGGGCCAGATAGGCTGCATCCCAGAGTACTTAAGGAAGTAGCTCCAGAAATAGTGGATGCATTAGTAATAATCTTTCAAAACTCTTTAGATTCTGGAGTAGTTCCTGAGGATTGGCGGGTAGCAAATGTAACCCCACTTTTTAAGAAGGGAGGGAGAGAGAAAACGGGGAATTACAGACCAGTTAGTCTAACATCGGTAGTGGGGAAACTGCTAGAGTCAGTTATTAAAGATGGGATAGCAGCACATTTGGAAAGTGGTGAAATCATTGGACAAAGTCAGCATGGATTTACAAAAGGTAAATCATGTCTGACGAATCTTATAGAATTTTTCGAGGATGTAACTAGTAGCGTGGATAGGGGAGAACCAGTGGATGTGGTGTATCTGGACTTCCAGAAGGCTTTCGACAAGGTCCCACATAAGAGATTAGTTTACAAACTTAAAGCACACGGCATTGGGGGTTCAGTATTGATGTGGATAGAGAACTGGCTGGCAAACAGGAAGCAAAGAGTAGGAGTAAACGGGTCCTTTTCACAATGGCAGGCAGTGACTAGTGGGGTACCGCAAGGCTCAGTGCTGGGAACCCAGCTATTTACAATATATATTAATGATCTGGATGAGGGAATTGAAGGCAATATCTCCAAGTTTGCGGATGACACTAAGCTGGGGGGCAGTGTTAGCTGTGAGGAGGATGCTAGGAGACTGCAAGGTGACTTGGATAGGCTGGGTGAGTGGGCAAATGTTTGGTAGATGCAGTATAATGTGGATAAATGTGAGGTTATCCATTTTGGTGGCAAAAACAGGAAAGCAGACTATTATCTAAATGGTGGCCGACTAGGAAAAGGGGAGATGCAGCGAGACCTGGGTGTCATGGTACACCAGTCATTGAAAGTGGGCATGCAGGTGCAGCAGGCAGTGAAGAAAGTGAATGGTATGTTAGCTTTCATAGCAAAAGGATTTGAGTATAGGAGCAGGGAGGTTCTATTGCAGTTGTACAGGGTCTTGGTGAGACCACACCTGGAGTATTGCGTACAGTTTTGGTCTCCAAATCTGAGGAAGGACATTATTGCCATAGAGGGAGTGCAGAGAAGGTTCACCAGACTGATTCCTGGGATGTCAGGACTGTCTTATGAAGAAAGACTGGATAGACTTGGTTTATACTCTCTAGAATTTAGGAGATTGAGAGGGGATCTTATAGAAACTTACAAAATTCTTAAGGGGTTGGACAGGCTAGATGCAGGAAGATTGCTCCCGATGTTGGGGAAGTCCAGGACAAGGGGTCACAGCTTAAGGATAAGGGGGAAATCCTTTAAAACCGAGATGAGAAGAACTTTTTTCACACAGAGAGTGGTGAATCTCTGGAACTCCCTGCCACAGAGGGTAGTCGAGGCCAGTTCATTGGCTATATTTAAGAGGGAGTTAGATATGGCCCTTGTGGCTAAGGGGATCAGAGGGTATGGAGAGAAGGCAGGTACGGGATACTGAGTTGGATGATCAGCCATGATCATATTGAATGGCGGTGCAGGCTCGAAGGGCCGAATGGCCTACTCCTGCACCTAATTTCTATGTTTCTATGTTTCTATGTTTCTATGTTTAAGATGAATTGGCTTGGTATAAATGTAAATTGTCCCTAGTGTTTGTAGGATGTGCGGGGATCGCTGGTTGGCATGGACTCGGTGGGCTGAAGGGCCTGTTTCCTACATATTTCTGCTCTATCTCTAAACTAAACTAAAAACGAAACACCTCGATCATTGTTACATTGGTGAGTCAGCCCGGTTTTGGTGGCTTTGTCTCAAGGGTGGGACCTGAATCAAAAGCTCCTAATTTGGAGATCAGGGAGCAGCCATTAGGCCGAGGTTGGTCTTCACACACACTGTTGAATAAACAGATTGTCAGTGGAGCTACAAAGCACATGCACTGGTATTTGTAACTAATGCTAAATAAAGACAAATAAAGTTTTGGGAAGTGGAAAAACTTCAATAGCCTTTCTAAGTTAAATGCCTAAGGCATAATATAATTTGTCAGGCTGTGGAACTGAAGAATTCATCATCAACAGAAGCATTTGTTTACAATCTGCACTGTGAGAAAGTATTACTGGTGTGTTGTTGTTTAATGTGTGCAAGTCTGTACAAGTGATGTGACTCATTCTGGTATCTGTGTGTTTGTGTATCTGTGCCTGGTTTGTGTGTCTGTGTACACATAGTTAGTTTCTGTGGGCGTTTTATTCAGTTTATTTCAGAGTATTTGTGCTTCTCAATGTATAGACGCACATGTGGGTCATATGTTGTGTATGACCTGCATTTATATGAAAATATGCGTATATGGACTTTGTATATGTTATATTTGCATGCAGCATCTATATGCGTTCCACATGTTTAGGAGGGTATGCATAATTAACTGAATGCATGCTTTTTCTGTGAATGCATATCTCTGTACAAATATGTACACAACATTGCCTATGTGTTTGTTCATGTGAAACTGTACAAAGTGTATCTGGACGTGTATAATTGTGCTTGATTGTGTGTGTTGTTCCACCATGTTTCTCTGCGTGAATTATGTTTGAACATGCGTGCATTTCTGCTTTGTGCACGTGCGTGTGCGTGTGCGTGTGTGCGTGTGTGTGCGTGTGTGTGTGTGTGCGTGTGTGTGTGTGTGTGCGCATTGCAAGAGAATGTGTGCATACGTTTTATATACCTGTGTGTCTTGTTTGATTTTGTCGTGTAAGCACGTTTGTGTTTCTACGTCCTTGTCTATGTATGGATTTCTGAGTTTCACATTGTGCCTAGATCGTGTACATGTGTGTTTGTGCATGTGTGCAGCACATGTGTAAATGCTTGTGTATGCACGTCAATTTTATGGGATCTGTGTCCATGTTCACATCTGACCACTATTCAAGGTAAAAGCTGTCCCAAATCAGTCTTGATACTGAAGAATAGGTGCGTTAAAAGCTGCTGGCATGGGAGGACCTTGCAAAATAAGTAGCAGTGATGCACATACAGAAGGTCTTAGTCCCATCGCTTATGCATATTAATCACCAAGGGCCTGTACAAAATCTGCACACATCTTCCACAAAGCAAGTTTATGGCCAGAGCTTCAAGCAGGCAAACAATTCCAGCCATGAGATGTTTGTTCTTGTGGTTGTTGTACACCAGATTACTTTTCTTATTTGCTGGTGACTGCAACCTTTGGGATATCAGCTCATCTTATGTCTAATGTACTTGGTTTGGCAAAGAGATCTAGCTTTGGATTTATTTTTTGTCATTTGTTGATTCAGATAACACAATCTGCAGAAACATTGCTTTTGCTTCTTGAACTGGAAGAGAAAGGAAATGACGCAACTGACTATCTGCATTCTAGGCTGCCTTGGGAAAGCAGCCAATCATAATCAATAACTTATCCCGCCCCGGGACATTCCTTCTTCCCTCCACTCCTGTTGGGCAGAAGACACAGAAGTTTGGGAGTGCGTACCACCAGACTCACAAACAGCTTCTTCCCCTCTGTCATCAGGCTTCTGAATGGTCCTTCCATAAACCAGGGTACTGCCCGATTCATCTCTACCCCATTGCAGACATTAGATTTGTCTCGAACTGATGCGCTACGATGCTGAGAACTATATTGTGCACTCTGTACACTTCCATTTGCACTACCTATTGTACTTGAGTTTGACGATTATATTTATGTAATGTTACATGATTTAATTGCATAGCATACAAAACAAAACTTTTCACCGTGTACACGTGACAATATAACCATATAACTATATACCAATTACAGCACGGAAACAGGCCATCTCGGCACCTTGTCTGTGCCGAACACTTATTCTCCCCTAGTCCCATCTACCTGCACTCAGACCATAACCCTCTATTCCTTTCCCGTCCATATACCTATCCAATTTATTTTTAAATGATAAAATCGAACCTGCCTCCACCACTTCCACTGGAAGCTCATTCCACACAGCTACCACTCTCTGAGTAATGAAGTTCCCCCTCATGTTACCCCTAAACTTCTGTCCCTTAATTCTGAAGTCATGTCCTCTTGTTTGAATCTTCCCTACTCTCAATGGGAAAAGCTTATCCACGTCCACTCTGTCTATCCCTCTCATCATTTTAAAGACCTCTATCAAGTCCCCCCTTAACCTTCTGCGCTCCAAAGAATAAAGACCTAATTTGTTCAACCTTTCTCTGTAACTTAGTTGTTGAAACCCAGGCAACATTCTAGTAAATCTCCTCTGTACTCTCTCTATTTTGTTGACATCTTTCCTATAATTTGGCGACCAAAATTGTACACCATACTCCAGAATTGGTCTCACCAATGCCTTGTACAATTTTAACATTACATTACATTACAATAATTAATCTACGCTTAGACCAACTTGGATTTAGAGTCTTGGTCATGGCCATGATCCCAGTGATCATCCAGAAAACCTTGCAATGTAAACTACTGAATGTGAACATGTACATTCGCCCCGTAACACACAGGACACTTTGGGCTTCTTATAAAGCCATTAAACCCTTGCTGCTTCTTGTGTCAGGGTAGAATGGTAGACGGGATACAGCAGAGAAGGAGGACATTCAGCCCTTTCAGTCAATGCCAGCTCTACGTAAAAGGCACAGCTGTCAATGAAATCGGGAAGTCACCCGAAGGCTCGGCAGATGGCGTAACCGGGAGGAAGCAGGAGAAGTCGGGCACAAGGAGCAAGGGCCAGTAGGATGGAGAACCGGGGTAATGCCACCAGTGCCTTCAAGGTCGGCTGCAGGAGGACCCAAATATGGCCGGGCAAGGAGAGGAGAGGGACATTGGTTCACGGGAACTGCTCCAGTACATCGATCACGCGGGCCAACCGGACTTTGGACTTTCAATAATGGCGCCAAAAATGGTGGCGCCTGCATGTGTAATATATGCAAAAAGAATCAGACTGTGCAGTTGTAATTGTGATAAATAAAACTCTATTGACGATTGTTTGCCAGTCACTTCATTCTATGTCCCCGGCTCATCAATTTTCACCTACGGGACCACAGGTGCTTTGTCCACATGCTCTCTCTCTCTGTGCCTTTCATGATTTTAAATACTTTCATCAGATCTCTTCATGTCTTTTCTATTCCAAGGAGATCACTCCCAGCATTGACAGATTATGCATCTCCAGTATAAGTTTAGTAAATCACTTCTGTTCCTTACTCTAAACCTTGCTCGTCGTTTCATGTTTGGCGTCTGTGACGAGTGCAAGGTTTCATTTGTGTCTGTGCCAAAGATTCACGATGACTTGTTCGTACTGTGCATTCATTTGTAAAGCCCAGGCTCCTTGATACTTTAACCAATTTTTCAACATGCCTGCTACTTTTATGACCTTTGCCCACATACCTCCACATTGCTGTTTAGTTTAGAGATACAAGCATGGAAAACAAATCGAATACTAAAGTGGATAGCTTTAAGGCAAGAGGAGCAAAGATTAAAGGGGATATGCATAGTCATAGTCACACAGTGTGGAAACAATGTCCTGCAGACCAACCTGCCCACACTGACCAACATGTCCCATCTATACTAGTCCCACCTGCCTGCATTTGGCCCATATCCCTCTAAACCTATCCTATCCATGTACCTGTCTAAATGTTTCTTCAATGTTGTGATAGTTCCTGGCTCAACTACCTCCTCCAGTAGTTCATTCCAAGCATCCACCACCCTTTGTGTGAAGGGCAAGTGTTTTAACCAGAGGATGGTGAGTGCCTGGAATGCACTGCCAGGTGTGGTGGTTGAAGCAGATTTGTTAGTGGCATTTAAAAGACCTTTGGACAGGCACATGGATATATATGCAGGGAATGGAGGGATATGTATTATGTCCAGGTGGATAGCAGTTGTTCTGGGCATCACTTTGACAAAGGCATTGCAGGCCAAAGGACCTGTTCTGGTGCAATACTGTTCTGTGTACTACAATACAGCATGGAAACAGGCCCTTTGGCCCATTCAGTCCATGCCAACCATCGATCACCTTTTCATACCAGTCCTATGTAACCCCACTTTTCCATCCACTCCCTTCACTCTAGGAGAAATTTACAGAGGTCAATTAACCTACAAATATGCATGTCTTTGGGATGTGGAAGAAAACTGGAGCTTTAGGAGGAATCTCCCTGTCACAGGGAGAACGTGCAAACTCCACACAGACAGCACCCGAGGGCATGATTGAACCTGGGTCTCTGGTGCTGTGAGGCAGCATCTCTACTAGATTTGTCCCACACCATGTCAGCCGCATTTCCTTCATCAAACCTCTCAGTTATGTCTTCAATAAATGGAGAAGTAATAAGTTTGGAGATAGACACAAAAAGCTGCAGTAACTCTGCAGGACAGGCAGCATCTCTAGAGAGAAGGAATGGGACAGACCAGCATCGATCTTACACCAAATTCTAACACAAGGTCGTTCCCAGCAGTTAAACTTGCAGAAGACTGGATTCAGGTGTCAAAGGAGGTAGCGCTGAGCCACAGACGTGAAGCAGCAACTGTCATCATTGTGCTAACATAATCATTGCTAGCACAATGTACCAAACATCTTGTACCCCTGACAGGACAGGTCTACCATGGGGGGTAGTACTGTAGTCTACATGCTGTAGGGAGTACAATACAATACAATACAATACAAATTTATTGTCATTTGAGCCCCAGTGAGACTCAAACGAAATTTTGTTTCCACAGCCATACAAACAAAAACAATGTCCTACAGACATACACACAATTAAGTTCACACAAACATCCATCACAGTGAACCCACTGTGATGGAAGGCAAAAGTCTTTTCTCTCCCCTGTTCTCCATGTCTCTCCCGATGTCCAAGCCCCAGGCGGGCGATGATAAGTCCCACGGCCATTTTAGGCCGTGCCGGGCGATTTACGGCCCCGCTCCCGGTCTAGAAGTCTCGAAGTTGGAGCCCCCGGCGGGCGCTGGAATGTCCCATGGCCATGAAGCCGTGCCGGGCGATGTACTTCCCCGCTCCGGGTCATTCCAACCCCGCGACACGGGCTGGAGAAGTCGCGTTGCGGGAGCTCCGGGTAGCGGTCTCTCTCTCCCCCCGGACCCGCGAGCTCCCGATGTCCCAGTCCACCGGACCTGCGGCTGCGTTGCTGGAGCCTCCGAGCCCCAGGAGTCGAGTCGCAGCAGCGAGTCACCACCGCTCCCCACGTTCCGAGGCCGGCCAGCCCCACGATGGTGATGAGTCCGCAGCTCCGCAGCTCCTCAGTCTCCCGAGCCCCCGGGTCGTTCAGGTTGGAGGCCGCTCCACGGTGCTAGGCCCCAACGACAATGGAGACCCGACAGGGAAAAGGTCGGGTCTTCCGGACAGGGAAGAGATTTTAAACGGTTTCCCCCTCCCCCCCCCCCCCCCACCCCCCACATATACACATTTAAAAACCAGTATTTAAAAAACACCAAACACTACATTTAACTAGACAAAAAATAAAAAAAGACAGACAGGCTGTAGGAGCCGCTGCAATGAGTCGCGCCGCCACCAGGAAAGGTTCAAATGTCAAAAGTTCAAATGTTAACACTATATATTTATAGCTATCCATATAGCTAATAATTATACGCAGCATGGAGTAAATGAGGTGCTTGTGGAGTATAAAGAATGTAAAAAGAATCTTAAGAAAGAAATTAGAAAAGCTAAAAGAAGATATGAGGTTGCTTTGGCAAGTAAGGTGAAAGTAAACCCAAAGGGTTTCTACAGCTATATTAATAGCAAAAGGATAACGAGGGATAAAATTGGTCCATTAGAGAGTCAGTGGACAGCTATCTGCAGAGCCAAAAGAGATGGGGGAGATATTGAACAATTTCTTTTCTTCGGTATTCACCAAGGAGAAGGATATTGAATTATGTGAGGTAAGGGAAACAAGTAGAGTAGCTATGGAAACTATGAGATTCAAAGAAAAGGAAGTACTGACACTTTTGAGAAATATAGAAGTGGATAAGTCTCCAGGTCCGGACAGGATATTCCCTAGGACATTGAGGGAAGTTAGTGTAGAAATAGCAGGGGCTATGACAGAAATATTTCAAATGTCATTAGAAACGGGAATAGTGCCGGAGGATTGGCGTACTGCGCATGTTGTTCCATTGTTTAAAAAGGGGTCTAAGAGTAAACCTAGCAATTATAGACCTGTTAGTTTGGCGTCAGTGGTGGGCAAATTAATGGAAAGGATACTTAGAGATAATATATATAAGCATCTGGATAAACAGGGTCTGATTAGGAACAGTCAACATGGATTTGTGCCTGGAAGGTCATGTTTGTCTAATCTTCTTGAATTTTTTGAAGAGGTTACTCTGGAAATTGATGAGGGTAAAGCAGTGGATGTTGTATATATGGACTTCAGTAAGGCCTTTGACAAGGTTCCTCATGGAAGGTTGGTAAAGAAGGTTCAATGGTTGGGTATTAATGGTGGAGTAGCAAGATGGATTCAACAGTGGCTGAATGGGAGATGCCAGAGAGTAATGGTGGATGGTTGTTTGTCAGGTTGGAGGCCAGTGACCAGTGGGGTGCCACAGGGATCTGTGTTGGGTCCACTGTTGTTTGTCATGTACATCAATGATCAGGATGATGGTGTGGTAAATTGGATTAGTAAGTATGCAGATGATACTAAGATAGGTGGGGTTGTGGATAATGAAGTAGATTTTCAAAGTCTACAGAGAGATTTATGCCAGTTGGAAGAGTGGGCTGAAAGATGGCAGATGGAGTTTAATGCTGATAAGTGTGAGGTGCTACATCTTGGCAGGACAAATCAAAATAGGACGTACATGCTAAATGGTAGGGAATTGAAGAATGCAGGTGAACAGAGGGATCTGGGAATAACTGTGCACAGTTCCCTGAAAGTGGAATCTCATGTAGATAGGGTGGTAAAGAAAGCTTTTGGTGTGCTGGCCTTTATAAATCAGAGCATTGAGTATAGAAGTTGGGATGTAATGTTAAAATTGTACAAGGCATTGGTGAGGCCAATTCTGGAGTATGGGGTACAATTTTGGTCGCCTAATTATAGGAAGGATGTCAACAAAATAGAGAGAGTACAGAGGAGATTTACAAGAATGTTGCCTGGGTTTCAGCAACTAAGTTACAGAGAAAGGTTGAACAAGTTAGGGCTTTATTCTTTGGAGCGCAGAAGGTTAAGGGGGAACTTGATTGAGGTCTTTAAAATGATGAGAGGGATAGACAGAGTTGACGTGGATAAGCTTTTCCCACTGAGAGTAGGGAAGGTTCAAACAAGGGGACATGACATGAGAATTAAGGGACAGAAGTTTAGGGGTAACATGAGGGGGAACTTCTTTACTCAGAGAGTGGTGGCTGTGTGGAATGAGCTTCCAGTGAAGGTGGTGGAGGCAGGTTCGTTTTTATCATTTAAAAATAAATTGGATAGTTATATGGACGGGAAAGGAATGGAGGGTTATGGTCTGAGCGCAGGTATATGGGACTAGGGGAGAATACGTGTTCGGCACGGACTAGAAGGGTCGAGATGGCCTGTTTCCGTGCTGTAATTGTTATATGGTTATATGGTTATATGGTTACTAGATCCCATTATGTCTAATGTCATCAGGTCAAACATACATCCAAGCTGAGGCTCTATGAGGTGCTGGTCAAACTGCATTTGGAGTATTGTGAGCAGTTTTGGGCCCCATATCTGAGGAAGGGTGTGCTGACTGACATTGGAGTGGGTCCCAAAGAGGTTTACGAGAATGATCACAGGAATGATTGAGGTCTAATGAACATTTGATGGCAGTGGGAATAGTGAAAGGCCTGGACAGAGTGGATGTGGAGAGGATGTTTCCATGTGTGGCAGAGTCTAGAACCAGAGGCCATAACCTCAGAATAAAAGGGTGTACTTTTAGAAAGATGAGGAGGAATTTCTAATGTCATAGGGTCGTGAATCTATGAAATTCATTGCCACAAAAGGCTGTGGAGGCCGTCATTGGGTATTTTTAAGGTGCAGGTTGAGAGTTTCTTGATTAATAAGGTTGTCAGGGGTCATGGGGAGAAGGATGGAGAATGAGGTTAAGTGGGAAAGATAGAACAGCCATGATTGAATGGAGGGGTAGACTTGGTGGACCGAATGGCGTAATTCTGCTCCTAGAACTTATGAAGTTATGAACCACCGACAACATACCGACTTCCTTCATGTTGAACAACTCTTAGAAGAAGCACTGAAAGAAACAGAATGTCCTCTGGCTGAACTTGCTGACATATTTACCAGGCTGGGACTCCAGCTGGTAATGAGTGAAGTAGCCTGGGGGACAAACCTGATCTTCACTACTTTACCCACGGCAGCAGATCCATTGGTGGAAGTGGCCAGAACACTGCCCCGGTGAAGATAAGCTCCTGCCATGATGGTTAATAGTAAGATTAAACGAGAACTTACCAGTTTGAAGTTTGATCTTGATTTTATGAGGAGTTACGATGAGCGATTACGTGAAGAAGGGCCGTCCGTCTGCGTGCGCGTCAATCTTCAAGGCAGCGGAGTTAAATCACAGATAAAAAGAAGACCTGAGAATAGTAAGATTATGAAGAAACTAGAACTTCCATCTGACCTTGATAGTATGAGGGTGGGAGCGGTGGGCACGTAATCGCTCATCGTAACTCCTCATAAAATCAAGATCAAACTTCAAACTGGTAAGTTCTCGTTTAATCTTACTATTTTACTTCGGTGTCACGTGAGTGACTACGTGAAGATTCCAAAGCTCTGTGATTTTACGCCGGTTACGAATCCAGGCGTCACACACTGAATGGATTGACCATGGATGCGTGTAATCATTAAAGCATTCAGGCATTACGTAGTTAAGTAAAGAAACTGATGCTTTAAATGAAAGAAAAGTTTTTAAAAAAGTTACCCCTCCCAACCTTGGGGGGGAAACTAAGGGACAGAACTTAAAATGGTACGCGCAAACACCCCCAGTCCGGTTATGGGTTTGTTATAAAACCGGTGGACCGTTATTTCATTCGTCCATCCTGCAGCCACTAGGATGTCGTCAAGGGGCACGTCCATAGCTCTTGCTGCCGACGTAGATGCAGCCCTGGTGGAGTGAGATTTAACCATATAAATGTTTACTCCTGCTACCGCCATTACCTCTTTTGACCATCTGGAGATGGTTTGAGTTGACACCTTTTGGTGTGGTTTTTTTATGGCTGATGAGGACCGATTGTTCTGAGCCTCTGAGGATCTCCGTAACTCTCAGATAGTGGTGTTAGTATGTTACCACCCACACAACCGTTGGTCCTCTGGATATGCCAAGAACTGGATCTCCATCCCTGACATTCCTGGCCTGCTCTGTTTATCAGGTTCCTGATTAGGAATGTTATGTTGTTCATATTGATGGTCATGTAGTCCAACCGTAGCTTTTGCAGTGTCTGGACTCTGGTCAGCATTCCACCTTCAGGGTTAGTTATAGGCGGTCCCCACTGTCAAAGTAGGGTTTGTACCACGCTCACATCCCATGTGTCAGTGTACCTTGGCCTTGGAGGTCTTAAATTGTAAATTCCCTTCATGAATTTTGTTGTAAAGGGGTGCGTTCCTATCGACCAGTGCCCTGCTTCCGGCATCAGATTGGAGGAGAGTGCGCCTCTGGCACTATAGATGCACTATAACTTAGTTTATAGTTATAGTACAGTTGATAGGAACTCCAAGACATCTGTTATCCGAACTGTGTTGTATTTGTTCGGACAGTCCTATGCCTTGAAATGGCCTCCTCAGAATCTGCAGACCAACAAGTCATACGTTCATGTAGTGGATGATTGCTCCCTGTAACTGGGTTCACTAGGAGGTCCCTGCTCTTGGGTACAGCCATTACTGGCTGGACTATAATTCCCAAAAATTTTGGGAACCAGGCTTGAGTAGGCCAATCTGGCACTACCAATATGCCTGCGGCTTAGTCTTGCTTGATTTTTGTCAAGCATCGGTTTGTGAGACAAATTGGCGGAAAGCATACATAAACATTCCTCCCCAATTGAGGGAGAAAGCATCCACTGCCTTGCTCCTGGATCCAGCTCGCAGGACACATATCTGGGTAACTAATGGTTAGTCTAGATGCAAACGGATCAACATCTGGTATGCCAAATCGTGTAGTTATTTTGTTAAATACTGTCTGATTCAACATCCATTCTGTGTTGTTATTAAACATTCGTGATCCAGCATCTGTCACCGTGTTATATCTACCTCGTAGATTTCCCAAATATTCCTCTCGATACACCAGTGCCAAATGAGGTTCGACAACCTGTCATAAGATACAGATTTTACACCACCCTTGTTAATGGATATATGCCACCGCAGTGGTGTTATCAATCTGAATTTGAACAAGCACCGGTTGCATATCGCTACAGAGAACCTTGAGTCCATATTGTGCCCCCAACAATTCTGGGTAATTGATTCCATGTGTTGGGGAATTACAGACTCCTGCTCATTCCATCTGCCCCCACAGCTTTAGACTGTGTTGGTGTCTCCCCATCCTTAGCCGCTTGCATAGGTCTGAAGAAACCCCGATGGCTTTCGAGCAAAATTTCCCTGAGCTGTCTCCCATTCGTTATCCACCATAGTTATTCAACAATGGCCTCTGCTGGCAATCCATAGTTTGCCAATTCGGCCTGCATGTAATCTGAGTGTTCGTTCCTTTGCTTTCCCGTGACATACTGCTGGGAATGCAGCTACTATTTGCCAATTACACTATGACCTGATAGATGGCTAGAATTTGACTATCAGGTCATTGCAGGCTTAATTAATATTGTCGTTTGCCCCTAGGCAAAGTCACCAACATATTTACTGTTTTTGATAGTAAATTCTAGGTAATCAATTACCCTTGTAGGTGTCAATTTTGATTTAACTGGATGGATGAGGTAACCAATTCTTTCAAACAGGGGTTTGGTTTGCTTTGACTGATGCTTCTGCCAATTCTTGGTGACTCCAAAATGAAAATGTCCTCCAAATATGCCATTACAATGTGGTTTTGAGACCTTTGTAGTCCCAGAATTGGTTTCCGTAGTTTAGTCAATAGTCTAGGAGCTGATGTCAACCCATTTGGCAGAGCCATGCCATCCAGTTAAACTTCAAATATCTCCTGTTCTTAATGAATAGACACCGAATAGTATGCATCTTTGAGGTCGATGCATGCCATGTGACCATTTTATAGGAAGCTCCTATAAAACAGTTGTTAGACCATAACAAAAATTGCTGTTTCTAAAAGTCTGTACTGCACAAATGAGTTAAACCTGGATGAAGTGACATCCTCCATCTGTCATCTGTCCTGGAAGACAATCCTGCCCATAATACTGGGTCTGCCTCGAAGACAACTCCGGTCCGAGTTCCAAGTCTGCTTGGAACCTATGTATGTTGTGCAGTAAAAAATAATCCCATGTTGTTATCTGTTTTTTAAAACCAGATCTGAAATTCATGTTATTGTCATTTTGAACAAAAACACAAGAGTAAAATTACCAACATGTAACTGGTCCACAATCCCTTGTTTCAGTAAACCCAGACCCACCTACCTCCATGGCTACCGGTGGTCTTGTGGTAAGCCCAAAGGCCCCTGATGCGGGTTCCTTTTCTCTCCTTGATTGGGAGTTGGACTTGTAGGAAGTGTGGATTCCATGTTTCTCCTGACCTCTGCTTGGGTCTGGTCTGAAAACCTTAACATACTCAGCCTGCCTTGTCGGACAATTCTGGCCATAATTCTGAGTCTGCCTTGAAAGACGACTCTGATCATATTTCCGTGCCCAGCTTTCAAGCTACCACCGGCTTCAGTGAACTGCTTACCCCCTATGGAGGTGTGGGGTGTGTTGTCGCCTACTGATGAAGTTTGCTTGTCGTTGGTACCTTGATTGGTCCGACAGTTTTTGCTTCCTTCTTCTGGTCTTACCTGAAGAGAGGATTCGGCGGCTGGTTTCTCCAAAGTCACCCTGATAGCGCTGTTCCCTTGCCGGCATTTGTGCGGATATTCTGCCAACTGCTGGCTCTTGAGGCCATATGCATATGCTTCAGTATGTTCATACTTTAATTCGAGATCAGTTACCTACTGATCTCGAAACCAAATTTCGTTTGAACGTTATGTGAGGTTCAAATGACAAATGAATGGTATTGTATAGTATTGTAATTCGAGATCAGTTACCTACTGATCACTCACACTCCTCTCCATTGAGAGTGAGATTTGTAGGTAGCCCTGAAAACAGGTGCTGCCACAGGCCCCTGAGGATACCTGCGCTGACATGGCCCCTCCAGCAGGCCTAAATGAGATTCTTGCTTTGGGTCAGACTGAAACTGACCGTGAATGCTCCTCTCCTCAGAGCAGGGGACATTTTCTAGATCTCTATCCAGGGAAGCACCCAGTGGAACCTGGATGATTGTAGAAGTATTTATTTTCTTTTGTGCTTATTATTTATTTTATGTAAAGCTTTTTGGTGCAAGTTAACTTAAACAGTGCTATATAAGTAAAAGTTACTTACTTACTTCCTTACTTCTGCTTGTCCCAGGGAAGGTTCCCCCCCCTGCTTTTGTACTCTGATCCAGAGTGGTTTCTTCCATATGTACTTCCCCCTCCAATGGGGAAGACATTGGGCTGCCCCATTATGTGAGGCTCCCGGTACTGCCTGCTGCTGTAGGCCCCGGGCTGACACAGCTCTCTCCTTAGAGCAGGTCATTGTTGGAGCAACTTCTCCATAAGTTGCTCCTATGTGGGAGAGTCGTCCTCAGACGCTCTCCGTTGAGGGAGGGTATCCCTTTCCCTCCCCGGACTCTTCTGAGTCAACGGGTTGTTTGACTTGCGGGTGGATTTTCCCGTACTGCAGGACCACCAACGGAGCTCTCCTCCTGCAACAAGTCTCCTGCCGGATCAGCTGCCGGCGCTGTGTCGGGAAACACCGTCGCCCGCTACTGGGAAATGCTGCGGTCTTCGGCAGCCGACTTCCCCGCGGACCGTATCCTCGACATCTGGGCCCTGAAACTACAAAAAGTTTCAAGCCCGAAAGAACGCAGGTTAATGATTCAACTTTCCTTACCTGCCCATCCTAACGGCCTGGGAGGACGCAGTGCCTCTCCAGTCCGTCGCGCATTGCGTTCAGACGTAATGACGCGCACGCAGACGGACGGCCCTTCTTCACGTAGTCACTCACGTGACTCCGAAGTAAAATGAATCATCATGTGCCACTACTAACAGGGTAAATGCATGGAATGAATTCTAGAAGTGAGATGAGATTGACAATCCTTGATATGAAGAATGTTCAACCTCAAGAGTTAATTCTCTCTTTCCACAGATGCTGACCTGCCGAGTGTTTTAAACACCTCATGGTTTTAACTCAGGTCTTCAGCATCTGCAGTTTTTTTATGTTAAAAATTAAAAAAAGAAAACTTTCAGGTTAGTTAAATAGAATTCGCCTTTAAGAAATTCATGCTGGCTTTCTATAAACAAGTGTCACATGTCTGAGTGACCGGTGATTCTGCACCGATCACTGTTGTTGGATCATTGAGATGGAATTGTCTGCTCTGTAGTTGTTGAATTTGTCACTGCACCGCTGAGGTGCTGGTACATAGCTCCATGAAAGTGCTATCACAGGTAGGATAGGGTGGTCAAGAAGGCTTTCTGCACATTGGCCGCCATCAGTCAGGGTGCTGAGTACAGAAGGTGGGATGTTATGTTACACAAAATGCTGGAGCAACTCAGTGGGACAGGCAGCATCTCTGGAGAGAAGGAATGGGTGACCTTCCGTGTCGAGACCCCTCTTCACACACAACCCGAAATGTCATCCATTCCTTCTCTCCAGAGATGCTGCCTGTCCTGCTGAATAACTCCAGCATTTTGTGTTTATCTTTGATTTAAACCAGCATCTGCAATTCCTTGCTGCACATGTTATGTTACAGTTGTACAAGATGTTGGTGAGGCCATATTTGTAGAATTGTGTTCAGTTTTGATCACCCTGCCAACGGAAAAGTGGTGTTAAGCTGGAAAAGGTGTAGAGAAAATTAGTGAGGATCTTGCCAGGGCTAGAGCTAACGGCAGTGGTTGAGCAGGCCAGGGCTCTATTCCTTGGAGCGTTGGATGATGAGGGGTGATCTTATACAGGTAAGTAATTTGAGGTGCATATTTTACACAATGAGGATAGTGGGTACGAGCTGCCAGAGGGCAGTGGTTGAGGCAGTTACTACCACAACATTTAAAGCACATTTGGACAGGTACATGGATAGGATAGGTCCAGGGGGATATTGGGCTGATGCAAGCAGGTGGGGCTAGTGCAGGTGGGGCATCTTGGTTGGCATAGGCAGGTTGGGCTGAAGGGCCTGTTTCTATGCTGTATGACTCTATGGCCGTGACCCTTCTTTGAATAAGGTTGTAAAACTTGAAATTCTCCACTCCTCTGGTTCCACCCTTGAAGTTGTAGATGTGTGGATGACTATGACCAGGGCATCCACAATCCCATCCCTTGTCCCTCTCACCAACCATGGCTGTGATCCACCTCAACCAGGTAATTTTCTCATTTTAAGATCATCCAGCCTATCTAGTACTTCCTCTTTATCTATTGTTACCGCATCCTCTATCTTAACAATGTCTTCCTTTGTTCAGACATAAATCAGCAGCATCTCCTCTGAAAACTTCATCCATGCACTCTGCCTTCATGAATAAATGGCCTTTTTTAGTGTCTGATTCCCACCTCTCATTTTAGAAATATTTCAACTTATGTGTTGAAGACCTGTGCTTCACTTTTATGTTTATGGCCAGTCTATCCTCATGCCCTCTCATTACTCTCTTATTTCCTTTAATTTGACCCCTGAAATGTAGTCTATCAAATTTTCTTTTTCTGCACTCTTTTATCTTGTTGATTGTTCACAAGTTCTGGGTATAATTTCCCCTCCCATCACTCTCAAGAGAATATATTTGTACTTCTTCTGCAACACAGCTGATTTTGTTTAGTTTAGTTTAGATACGGTTTGGAAACAGGCCCTTTGGCCCACCGTGTCCGCACCGACCAGCGATCCCCGAACACTAACACTATCCTACACACGCTATGGACAATATACAATTATACCAAGCCAGTTAGCCTACAAACCTGTATGTCTTTGGTGGGAGGGAGGAAACCAGAGATCCCGGAGAAAACCCATACAGGTCACGGGGAAAACGTACAAACTCCACACAAACAGGACCCGTAAATCAGGATGGATCCCGGGTCTCTGGTGCTGTGAGACAGCTACTCTACTGCTGTGCCATTACTTGGTCAAATGGAGTTTTGTTAATCAAACTTAAATCAACCATTATCACAGTGAATGCTGGCTCAGAGGGCCGAAAGGCCTACACATGCACCGGTTGTCTATTGCCTATTGTCTATTATAGTTAACCACCACAAAATCTATGTAATCTTGTTAAAATTGCCTTTGCTCTAACTGACCATTTTAATCATGTATATCCATATCCATTTCATGGTGATTGTCAAGTCAAACTGAAATGAAAGAACAGGTGCAGAGAAATGCTACAATTGAAATCACGAGACAGTGATTAAAGTGGGCGGAACCCCAGCCTGCCGAGTTCTGCCCGGGGGTCAAAAGGGCACACAGCACCAGAAGCCAGTGAAGAAGAGACAAGAAATTTGCGAGCAGAGAACTTGAACAGTAAATCAAAAGGACTGTCCGAAAAGACTGCCGCGATAGCCAGAAAAGGCAAGCAGGACTGATTTTCTACAGACCCGATTGGCAGCCGGTTTTTCACCTGTTAAAGACCAAAACTGTTAAAGACCAAAACTGTTAAAGACCAAAACTGATAAAGACCAAAAATGGTAAAGACTAAAACTGCTAAAAACTGCTAAGGACTAATCTGCCAAAATAAAAGAAGGAGAAAATAAAAAAGGTGGAAAAGAAGTGTTTGGTCTGAGTGAATCCAGTTCATCATTTCGGGGTAGATAAATCAAATCCCTTTCAAGCGGGGAAACTGCAAAAACATTAGAAGACTTGACAGTGAAAAACCGCTGTGACCAGGAGACTCCAGTGAAAAACCGGGCGGGGCCAGGATCTGGAAACCTGGAAAAGAGACAGTTAAGTCAAGATAAAACATGGCTGATGAAGTTGCTGGAAAGTCAGCTGAGCAGCTCAAGGTGGAGAGGACAACAGCAAAACGGGCATTCTCTCGTCTTGTTAACAGCATCATTAGGAACCATAAAGAAATGTCTGAAGAGGAGCTCAGGAACAATTTCAACAAACTCATGCAGGAGGCCGAAAAAGTCATGGAAGCCAATGACGATGTGGAGGCTGGACTCATTGCAGAGCTGGAGGCGGAGCTGGACGCAGATGAAGAAACTGTGTTAACTGAACAGCAAAAAGCCGACCTGGCAAAGACTGCAAAGGAGTGTGAGTCGAAACTAAAAGAGGTCAAAGGGCTCATCCAGGACACTCTATGGGCAAACTTTGGAAATGTTGAATTATCCACCTCACTACAGACAGCAGATGGTGCATGTGAACTTGCTGCTGCCACCGCACCATCAAATAGCAACCAAGAAGCATATGAATTCATGCTTAACCACCTGCAGAAACTGGTAGAGACTGCAAAGGAGACGCACAGTCGGTGGAAACGTTGGGTCCCTCTGGATGAGCAAGAGAGCTTCCAGAAACACCTAAGAACACTCGAGCTTCTGGTTCCCAAGCTGGTTTCCAGGAAGGCTGACTTCATACAGGCAAGAATAAAGAAGAACGCTGAAGGATTAGCACAAGCGGCGAATGCTTTCAATTATCCTTCACCAGCCATCAGACTGAGACCCACGGCCCTTCCTAAGTTTACTGGAAACAAGCGTGACTTTTATAGATGGAGGAAGGATTGGGAAGCACTGCAAAAGCAAGGTGAACCCACTGGATCAAATGAGGTGAAGAAGGTTCAATTGCTGGACAGTCTGGAGGACAAAATTACAAGAGACCTCCGCCTCACAAGTTATAACACTGCAGATGATATCTTTCGTGTCCTAGAGAACCGGTTTGGAAATCAAACAGCTATTGCTATTGAGATAGTGGAGGAGCTTCAGAGAATCCCACCTGTCAGAGGACATCAGCCACGTAAAATAGTGGAATTAATTCAAGCTGTGGAAAAGGCGCTTAATGACTTGAGCGATCTCGGAGACACAGGCGCTATTAAAAATCCACTGATGACAAAATCAATTGAAACCAAGCTTCCAGAAACCCTTAAGAAGGAATTTGAAGGTTTTAAGAATTAAGAAGGTTTATGTAGCTGACAAGAGGAATGCTGTGGCACCAGAGAAACGGTTTGACAGTCTCTTGTCATTTCTCAAAGAGCAGGAGAGCATATACGAACAGCTCGAGCAACTGAGGGACGAGGAGCCGAGTAGAAAGGAAACTCGGTCTGAACCAAGACATGCCAGAACCAAGTCTACCAAGTCAGAAAATGACCACACAAGTTGTGTAGTCTGTGGTGACATAAAGCATAAAAGGAAGCTGTACTTCTGCAAGCAGTTTCGAGGGCTAAAGCTGACAGAGAAAAGAGCTGCAGTAAAGAAGTTGAGAGCATGCAAAAAGTGTCTTGAAGTTCATGATGATGGTTCATACTGCAAACCTGCATATCTGTGTAAAAATCAAATCTGCAAGGATGAACAGACTCCTGAGCATCATTTTTATCTGTGCCCCAATTATGAGATGAGGAAAAGCAGTGTGGATCAGAGAAGGAGTAAATTTGGTCCAGAGGAAGATAAAAGCAAGAAGAAATATACAGTGGACCAAGAGGAGTTTTTCAGCAAACTTCCACCAGAGTTGGCAAAACAATGCCGAGATGTGTTCTCCAACACTGCATCAAGAGCCTCCAACACTGCAAAGCATCAGCCAAGCCTCCTAAAGGAAGGTGGACTGCAAGAGCATCCAGTGATTTTGATGCTTCTGGAGGTCGTAGCAAATGCTGGACAAAAGGTTGGGACATTAATTGACTTGGCTTCATATACCAACTACATAACTCACAAGGCTGCGAGTAGACTGAACCTTAGGAGTGAAGACATCACGCTTATCGTCCATGGAGTTGGGGGGATGAAGGTCCACGTAGAGACGAGGCGCTACCTTCTAAAGATCCGAGTGAAGACTCCCAAGGGCACGCTCAAGTCGCACCAGTTAGTTTGTTATGGATTGGACAGCATTGCAGATGTTCACAAACATGTGACACCACAGCAGCTGCAAAAGTTCTTTCCAGACGTCCCACTTGAGGAACTTGTGAGACCAAAAGAGATACATTTGCTCATAAGCCATAGAGAAGGTCAGCTAGCGCCTCAGAGGATTAGAACTGTTGGAGATCTCATTCTGTGGGATGGACCACTGGGAAAGACTGTTGGAGGTTGTCATCCTGAGCTATTTGAGAAGCTTACTAGGTCAGCCCACATGTCCAAAACACACTTCGCAAGATCAATGAGAGCAGCTGCTTCAAAGTATGAGGAGCTCACTGCCCCAGTCCCTGAGGAAATTTCACCAAACGGACAGGTCGCCGTCAAAGTCCAGAAGTCACGTACATCAACCGCCAATCGGGACTTCTTGGATTGGTGGAAGTGGGATAGCATTGGAGCAGCATGTGAGCCAAAGTGCGGGGGTTGCCGCTGTGGAAACTGCCAGCCAGGCGGAAAAGAAATGACTCTTGCTGAAGAGAGAGAGCTCGAAGTGGTAAGGGAAGGCCTCACCTACGTAACAGGAGACCGTCACAGTAAAGACCCACATTGGCATGCTAGCTATCCTTGGTTGGAAGACCCAGCTTCTCTACCAAATAATAAAAGTACAGTGGAAGCCACATTTCTCAGGACGGAGAGGCAGCTATCCAGAGAACCTGAATGGAAAAGTGCCTACACAGCTCAGGTGCACGACATGGTGGACCGAAAGGCTGCAATCAAATTGTCCGAAGACATGATTGCAAACTGGAAGGGACCAGTGTGGTATGTGAGTCACCTTATTGCTCCAAACCCCCACTCTGTCACAACCCCAGTGAGACTAGTGTGGAACAGCAGCCAAAAGTGCAATGGTGTCAGCTTAAATGATTTGCTGATGAAAGGTCCAGACGTCCTCAACCAAATTCGTGCCGTCCTCCTCAGATTCAGAGGCGGAATCTATGCTGCTCTGGGAGACGTAAAGAAGATGTATAACTCAGGCTGGTTGGAGGACCGTGAAGTACACTTACACAGATTCCTCTGGCGAGATTCCGAGGACGAGGAGCTGGGAGAGTATGCTATCACAAGAGTGAACATCGGAGACAAACCTGCGGGGTGCATTGCACAGTTGGCAATGCGTGAGACTGCTAATCTTCCTTCTTTTACCCACCTCAAGGATGAGCAGCAAGTACTCCAGAAAGACAGCTATGTTGACGACATCCTCACATCTCACAACAGCCTCGACCAGTTGAGAATCATCACAGCAAATGTGGAACAAATCCTAAAAGCTGGTGGGTTTGAGCTCAAGCCTTGGGTTCTGTCTGGCCAAAGTGGGAGGAAGGAGGACAGTGATGCTTTAAAGAAAAGCAAAACAAAAAGCATGATCCTACCAAACCAAATGCATGATGATGATAACAAGGCACTTGGTCTGGGCTACATTGTTGAAGAGGACATGCTCCACGTTATGGTGGGAATCAATTTCTCCAAGAGAAAGAAAAGGATGCGGCTTGGTCAAAGCCTTCTACAAGAGCAAATCAAAACTCAGACGCCAAATCCCCTAACAAGAAGAGAGCTTTTCAGCCAGGTAGCAGGGATATATGACCCCATCGGCATAGTGGCTCCTGTTAAGCAAAAGGGAGCGATTCTAGTACGCAGAGCTTTCCAAGAAGCAAAAGAGGGAAGCTGTTCGGTCAGAGACACATGGGACATGGCATTCTCAGATGGACTCAGGGAGGATGCAATTAAGCTCTTTGAAGAGTACGTACAACTTGGAAAAGTCAAGTTCGTCAGGGCACTGACTCCCTCTTGCTCCGCAACTGAACCCTTGGGAATCACCTTTTCTGACGGAAGTGAGCACACCTACGGGGCAGTGATGTACCTGAGATGGGATTCAGACCATGGCCCAATTGTCAGACTTGTGGAATCCAAGGCCAAGTTAACTCCCTTGGACCACAGAGGAGACGCTGTTAAAGCAGAGATGTGCGGAGCAGTGTTCGCCTCACGCTTAAAGAAGTATTTTGAGCTACACAGTCAAATTCAAGTGGAGAAGTGGTATCATCTTGTGGATAGCCAAACAATCCTTGGTGCAATACAGCGAGAAAGCTACGGATTTCAGACATTCTTCGCCAATCGGATTGGAGAGATTCAAACAAGCACCAACATTCAGGACTGGCGGTGGATTCCTGGCCCACAAAACATCGCTGATGTAATCACCAGAGGTGCCAGCCCTCAAGACCTTGATCAGTATTCGGAGTGGCAAAATGGACCGAAGTTCCTGGTATTGCCTGTGAGTGAGTGGCCAATAAAATCAGCTAAAGAACTGGCTGCCACTGCCAGAGAGAACATCAACAAGTTACAGAAGAAAGCTTTTGTTGCAGCACTATCAAGGGCCAAAGTAGAGAACCAAGAACCGGAACCAACAAGCCCAAAGAGACCACCTGCAGGGTCAGCTATTCAGAACCTTGTTGATGTCAAGCGGTTCAGCATTCTAACTCGACCGATCAAGACAGTCGCATGGATTTGGAGAGCAGCGAAGAGGTTTCTTGGCAAGAACAAAGCCCTAAACAATCCAAAGTGGGAGGCCATCTCTTTGACAGGAGTCATTACAATAAGAAAACAAGAAAATGCTCTAAAATACATTTTTTGTGCTGCGCAATGGGGCACAACTTTCCCAAGCACCACAACAGATCGACTGGTAGCCTATAAAGACCAAGTTCAAACCTAGACTTCAAAGTTTGACTTTAAAGCGTCGATCTCCCAAGTGGTTCCATTGGAAGATCGAGTGGGAGGTGTCAAGTCAAACTGAAATGAAAGAACAGGTGCAGAGAAATGCTACAATTGAAATCACGAGACAGTGATTAAAGTGGGCGGAACCCCAGCCTGCCGAGTTCTGCCCGGGGGTCAAAAGGGCACAGAGCACCAAAAGCCAGTGAAGAAGAGACAAGAAATTTGCGAGCAGAGAACTTGAACAGTAAATCAAAAGGACTGTCCGAAAAGACTGCCGCGATAGCCAGAAAAGGCAAGCAGGACTGATTTTCTACAGACCCGATTGGCAGCCGGTTTTTCACCTGTTAAAGACCAAAACTGTTAAAGACCAAAACTGTTAAAGACCAAAACTGATAAAGACCAAAAATGGTAAAGACTAAAACTGCTAAAAACTGCTAAGGACTAATCTGCCAAAATAAAAGAAGGAGAAAATAAAAAAGGTGGAAAAGAAGTGTTTGGTCTGAGTGAATCCAGTTCATCATTTCGGGGTAGATAAATCAAATCCCTTTCAAGCGGGGAAACTGCAAAAACATTAGAAGACTTGACAGTGATTTAAAACCTTATCGTGATCACTGATTGCTAGATGTTCCCCCATTGATACTTGTTCATTTCCCAGTAATGCTGCCTTCCTCAATGGGTCAGATCACAACACCTTTCCCAAACACACTTCTGAAACTTCCCCTTCACTTTGTTTCTTATGTTAATTCTATCCAAATTTAAATCTGGGTAGTTGATGTCCAATGTGGCCACTCCTCCATGGCTTTCCATGTCATGGCAACTTCCTTGCAAGTTTGTTCCTCCATATCTTTCCCCCTAATTGCCATCCATTAGAATAGTCCCAGCAGTGTAATCACACCTCCATTATTCCTTATCTTTAAGCAGGTCCTGTCCTTAATCGTTTCAGGATATCGAGTACCGTGGTACTGTAGAATAATAAGCCCTAGTTTTTATGGACCTCCTTATAACACATAGAGTCAAATGTCATACAGCGTGGGAACAGGCCAATTGCCCCAACTTGCCCACACCGACCAACATCTCCCAACTACACTAGTCCCATCTAGCCTCACTTGCCCCATATGCCTCTAAACCTGTCCTATCTAAATGTTTCTTAAATGTTGCGATCGTCCCTGTCTCAACTACCTCCTCTGGCAGCTCATTCCATATATCTACCACCCTTTGTGTAGAAAAAGTTACCCCTTTGGTTCTTATTAAATCTTTCCTCCCTCACCTTAAACCTATATCCTCTGGTTTTTAATTCCCCTACTCTGGGCAAGAGACTTTCTGCATTTACCAGATCTAATCCTCTCGTGATTTTGTACACTTCAATAAGATCACCCTCATCCTCCTGCTCTCCAAGGAATAGAGTCCCAGTCTGCTCAACCACTCACTGTTGCTCAGGCCCTTGATTCCTGGCAACATCCTCACAAATCTTCTCTGCATCCTTTCCAGCTGGACAACATGTTTAACCTATAACATGGTGCCCAAAACTAAACACAATACTCTAAGTGCAACATGACCTCCCAACTTCTATACTCAATACTAATGAAGGCCAATGTGCCAAGTGCCTTTTTGACAACCCTATCTACCTCTGATGCCACTTTCAAGGAACTATGTGCCTGCACTCCTAGACCCCTCTGCTCCACAACACTCCCCAGAGCCCTACCATTTACTGCCCATGTTAGACTTCTTAAAATGCACCACCTCACATTTCACGGCATTAAATTCCATCAACCATTCCTCAGCCCACCTGCCCACTGAATGGAGTTCAGTTATAGCGGATGGGCCTACCAACCTCCACCAGCAGGCCACTGCCAATGCTACCTCTGGGCCTCATTGTCTCTCCAGCCGCTTCCAGGCCAGACCTGGTGCCACCACCAGCACCGACCCTCACCTGCACTCGGTCTGCCCGCAGGCTGCAACCATTGACTCCGCCGATCCTCACCTTTCCCCCAGCACCCAACAGGCCGGGGCCGTCAACTCCCCTGGATTCCAGGCCCAGTTCCAGACCGGGAGTCTGAAGAAGGGTCCCAACCCGAAACATCACCTATCCACGTTCTCCAGAGATACTGTCTGATCCGCTGAGTTACACCAGCACTTTGTGTCCTTTTGTGGATTAGCCAGCAACTGCAGTCGTTTGTTTCTACTAATACAATGATGATCCCTCACTCGAGTATAGTGGACAATCGGCAATAATGAACACCAGTGCCCTCCCTTTGGTCCATTATAACAAGGGTTTACTGTACTTTCCTGAGTTTAGGCAAACCTGGAACTCACTCCCACTCTTCATCCTTGAGGCTGCTGCAAACATTATTGTCTCCTGTGTTTGTGGTTAATACATTAACCTTCATGCAAGCCGACGCATGCTTGTACCGATAAACAGACACATGGGTGTTCAGCCATCAGAGCACTCCCTGCACTATTGCCCTCACTACATCGTTTGCACTACATCTGGGTTCACTATTTGCAGTTCACTAACTTCTCTCTGAAGTTTAATTTAGTTTAGTTTAGAGATACAGCACGGAAAGAGGCCCTTTGGCCCATCGAGTCTGCGCCGACCAGCAATCCCCGCACATTAACACTACCCTACACATACTGGGGGACAATTTACAATTATACTAAGCCAAGTAACCTACAAACTTGTACTTCATTGTAGAGTGAGAGGAAACCTAAGGTCTCAGAGAAAACCCACACAGGTCACGTACAAACTCTATACAGACGTCTCCAATTTCAGATAGTCCTTGCTTTGCCCCTCCTTCCCCTCCCCTTCCCAGCTCTCCCACAGCCTACTGTCTCCACCTCTTCCTTTCTTTTTCCCCCCCCCCCCCCCCCCAACCCCCCACCTCCAAATCAGTCTGAAGAAGGGTCTTGACCCGAAACATCATCTATTCCTGCGCTCCATAGATGCTGCCTCACCCGCTGAGTTTCTCCAGCATTTTTGTCTACCTTCAGACAGCACCTGTAGTCAGGATCGAACCCGGATCTCAGGTGCTGTAAGGCAGCATCTCTATCTCTGTGCCACCGTGCCATGATGTGTGTTGATGAGGTTCCTACCTGACTGTGTTCTTCAGGGTGTCCATTGTTCTCACTGGCACTCAACGGTTTAGCTCTCCAAGTGGCAGGGACACCAGTAGTGTGTTTGGATAAAACATTCTATTGTTAACACAGTTGTCAGCCCACTTTTTAAACAAAGTCACAATTGTCAAAATAATGCAGAAACAAAGTTTATGTGGAGCATAATAACTGCCACCAGCAGATAAATACATTCACAGCTTTAGAATGATCACCCTCTACTGGAGAACGAGAACAGGAATGACAGCCAACATAATAAAACATTTATCAATGATCCAGACACGTTACCTTAGAAGGGCAGTAAGTTCTGCATCTCCAATGCTTCTTGTTATATCTTGCAGGAACTCCCTGAGGTACTTCACCATGGATGGAATTATTGTTAATGATAGTCACCATTGTTTTGTATATACAAATAATGCAGACATTTGTACTTCGAGTGTTGCAGTGATAAATGATCAGGCAGCCCGAGGTGTTTTGGTGATATTGGTTGTGGGATAAATAATAGCCAAATGGCTGGGGAAAACTTCCTTGCTCTTCTTCAAATGAACCAGAGAGACTTCAGGACAGAAGTGTCCTCACTTTAAGACCAGTTGAAACACAGCGCTGCCGATTATGCAGCTCTCTCTTGTTGCAATAGACAGCGTCACCCTCTAAACATGGGTCGACTGAGCTTGTATTCACTGGAATTTAGAACGATGAGATGGGATCTTATAAAAACATAGAACATTCTTAAAGGATTGGACAGGCTAGATGCAGGAAAAATGTTCCCGATGTTGGGGGAGTCCAGAACCAGGGGTCACAGTTTAAGAATAAGGGGTAGGCCATTTAGGACTGCGATGAGGAAAAACTTCTTCATCCAGAGAATGTGAATCTGTGGAATTCTCTGACACAGAAGGCAGAGGAGGCCAATTCACTGGATGTTTTCAAGAGAGAGTTAGATTTAGCTCTCAGGGCTAATCAAGGGTTATGGGGAAAAAGCAGGAACGGAGTACTGGCTCGAAGGGCCGAATGGCCTACTCCTGCAACTGGTTTTCTATGTTTCTATGTTTCTAAACAAGGTGCTATGAACAGTGGAGATGGGAAAGGATGAGGCAGGAGGCTGACAAACAGAGTTGTGATGCAGATTTTTGGGCTGTGTGGGAAGGAACTGCAGGAGCTGCTTTAAACTGAAGATAGACACAAAAAGCTGGAGTAACTCAGTGGGTCAGACAGCATTTCTAGAGTAAAGGAAAAGGTGACTTTTCGGGTCGAGACCCTTCTTCAGACTGAAGAAGGGACTCGCCCAAAACGTCACCTGTTCCTTTTCTCCAGAGATGCTGTCTGACCCACTGAGTTACTCCAGCTTTTTCTGTCTATCTTAAGAGGTTTTGATTTCCTGATATATTGAGGAATTTTCTGCTCATCAATCGTTGGATATTGGACAAGCAGCAGGATAATTCAAGTGGTGCAGGAGTCTAGAGATGATGAGGTGAAGTGAAGGTGAATGCACACTATCTCAAGGAGATATTGGAGGGGCTGAGTGTAGACCTTAGAGCAATGTAGTGATTACACCACAGGAGAGATTAAAATTCCTCCCAGTGCAATCAATAGGTATTCCTTCAGGAATTATGTACAGATGCTGAATGAAACCTGGATCTGGTTGTGAACCTTGGTGGGTGAGGTGGGGATATGGGTTCCAGTTCTAAAGGGGAATGCTTGAATCATTTCCATTCTTCTCACATTGGAAACGTCAAGAAATTGTATCGAGCCATAGTCGAAGAGTGTGGAAACAGGCCCTTTGGACCAAATTGCCCACACCAACCACCATGCCCCATTGACTTTAGTCCCACCTGCCTGCTTTTGGCCCATATCTCTCTAAGATGCTGCTGCACCCGCTGAGTTCCTCCAGCAATTTTGTGTACCTTCTCTCTAAACCTGCCCTATCCATACACCTGTCTAAATGTTTCTTAGACGTTTCGATAGTCCCTGCCTCAACAACCCCCTCAGGCAGCTCGTTCCATGCACTCACCACCCTTTGTGTGTAAAAGATACCCCTCAAGTTCCCATTAAATCTTTCCCCCTCACCTTAAACTTATGTCCTCTGGTTCTCCATTCCCCTAATCTGGGTAATAGAGTCTGAGCATCTGCCAGATCTATTCCTCTCATGATCTTGTATACCTCTCTAAGATCCCCCTGTGCTCCAAGGAATAAAGCCCTAGCCTGCTCAACCTTGTCTCCCAATATTTGCGGAGCAGAAGGAATACCATACAGCGAGACCTTGATCTTTGGTACTGTTAAGGTCAACAATGGACGGTTAATGTAAAGGAATAAGAAATAAGAAGTTCTGCCACTCACAGAGATTATTGGTGATCTAATTTAGGTCATTTTCTTCCCCAATCCTTGTAATTTACATAATACAGAGCCATCATAGGTAATGTTGGTGCTCTTAGAGCATGACGATGACATTAGCCAGTGTCCTAGTATTATCAATCATGTGGCTGGAAAGTATTTCATAATCCCCTTAATTTAAAAGACATTGGGACTGATACATGGACAGGAAAGGTTTAGAGGGATATAGACCAAACACGGGCAGGTGGGACTATTGTGGATGGGGCAATGTCGGTATGGGCAAGTTGGGCCTAATGGCCTGCGTTTGTGCTGTATGACTCTATGATATTGCAGCATGGTGGTGCAGCGGTGGAGGTGCTGCCTTACAGTGCCAAAGACCCAGGTTCGATCCTGACTACGGGTGCTGTCTGTATGGAGTTTGTACGTTCTCCCATAACCGCGCGGGTTCCCTCTGGGTACTCCTGTTTGCTCCCATACTCCAAAGGCGTGTAGGTTTGTAGATTAATTGGCTTCTTGAATTGTATATTGTCTCTAGTGTGTAGGATAGTGCCAGTGTACAGGGCAATCGCTGGTTGCCGTGGACTCAGTGGGCCGCAAGTCCTGCTTCCGTGCTGCATCTCTAAAGCCTAAAGCTATTTCCAGAAAGCTCATGTTCAACAATCATGTTCAACAATCCAATAGTCATGAAAAACACACGGGAGCCCTTTAATATAAAAAGCACACAGGTTTATTGCATATCAATCTTGTGTATAAATTCATTGTAGCATTTTGAAAGATTACATTTGGTATACATTCCTACTCTACATCATTAACATAGGAATCAGGTTGGATTTTATTCTCATTTCTCCAGGTACTAACTGTATCACAAGCATCAAAATGAATGGATTTTTTTTCCTGTGAATCACTTATTTTCATTTTACTAAACTCTTTTGACTCTCTGGCAAGCAAGGATTTGTGTGTGTGTGTGTGTGTGAGAATTTGTGTGTGTGTGCGTGTGTGTGAGTATTTTGTGTTAAACTATTCAGCTTATTAACAAAGCGCCCCTTTGTATCTGGGCAATGAAAGACTCCTAACTTTGGACAATGCCTAACCACATATACAAGTAAGTGCATCCCTACAGTATTTTCATCACGAGAAATACACCGACAGCTAAACACAAGCCATGCACAGCCATTTTTTCAGATTTTTTTTTTTCTTGAAGATTTTGTTTTTTTTTAAACATTTTTAAGCAATATACAATCCAAACAGAAAGGAAACAAGCATTGTCTTTGTAATCTTCAAACATTTCTGGTTAATGAATTCTAACCACTTACAATAACTATCTTTTTTTAAAACACCACACAGTTTGTCAAAACCAAGGAAAAAACGCGCAAATGATGTATTGGGAAGCATATTGAAAAACCTAGGACATAAATAGAAGTTGAGGCTTAGTGGCGGAGGGAGGAGTGGGGCGGGGGTGACACAGTTTAGCTGTTTCCTTCACGTCAGGCCTACCAGGGCTCAAATGACCAAGTGCAAATAGACACTAGAACTGTGTATCGTGTAACCTAGTTGGGAACAACACAACTTGTGCCTGTGTCTCTCGCTCCCATGTCTAATTTTCATCCTGCTACAGAACTGTGGTACATCTTATGTTAATCCATTTGTGGTAAACATTCCCCCCCCCCCCCCCCCACCCTCCTTTCTGTTACCCCAACTATCAAAATTACATGGAAGATTTGGAGAGTTGAGAAAGAATTCCGGGATATGTGTGGATTACTTCACTGGGCTTATCTCACTCTGTTAGCCAGCAATCCTTCATGCAAGGGGAGACTACCTCAGTGCATCAGGTGTAAAGAATCTTAGATCCATTCTTTAAGAACGCACAAGATTCTTGTAGACCTGACGTTTAGAACAGCTTGCCCCCTGAGAAAGACGAAGAGTCGCTTGATGCATGAGTAGAGGAACTCATTGTAGGCCAGGGTAACAGATTACCTTTTGTATCCTTAACACCAGCTCCTCCACCCCTCGCCTTCAGTGCAAGGAATTCACAAGTGCATCTCACTGTAGTTGATAGAAACTTAAATTAACAGCAATGACATTTTTAATTGGAAATGTTCACGTCCCCTTAGTGCACCCGTGTCAAAAATACTTCTTGGGATTAATAATATTGATTCAAACAATGAAACAATTAAGTTGACGGTAAAATTCAAGACTAGAAGAGTTCTGACATGGGATCACATTATTGTAAAGTCCAATGGGATCAACAACAATCAAACAGTTATTAATATTATGCACCCAGATCACCGATGTAATTAAAAGGCCAATTTAACCCGAGATTGTGTTTACTCGCATGGACCTTGCAGGAAACCTTTCATCCATCTTCTGGAATTAAAGCAATAAATAAAAATGAAAAGAGAGCAGAATGGGACTGAGGGAACATCTAACAGGATCATCTTGAAACATGCAAGACTTTGTAAATGTGAGCACACAGCAGCGATGGGAGTGAACTGGCCATTGGCAATGGGAATAAAACCTGAGAACAGAGTAAACTCCTGCTATTGATTCATAAACACCAGTTTTACCAAAAAACAAATGATCCCCTAGGAAATCTATACATAACAGGAGCTGTGAATGACCAAATCCTCCTCATGTCTGATTCTCTAAGGTCCAATGCACATTGTTTTAATGAATTTTGCCCTTGCTTATTTAAGGCTGCTTTCATTAGCCAGCCCCGTTCAAGTGAAAGTTCTTTCCTATGTCAGGAGAGATACTGTCTCCGTCTCCCTGGGATGACACCTCCAGGCTTGTCTATTGAGGCTTCACTATTATGATGCATAACTATTTGCCAGGACATGTAGCTGTATTAACTTCACCTACACTCCCAGCCTGAAATATCTTTCCCGACTTTGACAGTGAGACGAACATCTCAGATTCCTGAAGATTCGTCCTCCTGTTAACCCGTCTTCCCAGTGAAAGAATCAGGAATGATTGGTTATGAGGGAATGTGCAGTGGAATGTCAGACCCTCACATTCTAAGTGCTATTTATCTTTCAATAAAGTTAATAAATAGGGCGGATGGAGGAATGAAGCGTAAAACTGTAATTGGCCGACCAGCAGCTCCAGTTCCCACTGGTCAGAAACGTCAACACTAATGAAAACAGATTCTGCAATGGTAACCTGAAATATTGCCCAACAATTCTAGTGGGTATATTTACTGGGACAGCGAATTATAATGAGGGAGAATCTAAACTCTGCTAATATGGCTCTTCATTCAAATGCTGGCTGTATGATAGGAAGGGAAAAAATTAGAAACAGGCTAGTTATTTGTCATTTGTCAATGAAATCATGGCTGATGTATCATCCAACTCTACATACCAATCATAGATGGAGGCAAAAAGCTAGAGTAACTCAGCGGGTCAGACAGTATCTCTGGTAAAAAAGGAATAGGTGGCATTTGGGGTCGAGATCCTTCAGACTGAGAGTCAGGGGAAAGGGAAATGAGAGATCCAGACGGTGATGTAGAGAGTTATAGAACAAAGAAATGAAAGATATGCAAACATGTAATGATGATAAAGAAACAGACCGTTGTTAGCTGTTTGCTAGGTGAGAACGAGTACAATGAGACTCACGAAATACCCATCATCTATCTCCCTACTGGTCTCCAAAGCTTTGGTTAATAAAAATGCATCCATTTATAATTTGAACTGAGCAACTGATAGAGGATTAGTTATTTGTGTAAAAGAGTTCCAATGTTTTGTTTTAACCATTTGTTGCATTAAAAGTGTTTCTAAGTCTTAGTCTCTTCAACATCCAGACAGAGTTTATTTCTATTCATCCCATATGTTTATTTTAGTATTGTGTACAAATCACCCATCATCTACTGAATTCCAGGAAGCCTTATCCCAGTTAGAGCAATCACTGATTGTGCTTGAGCTTGCTGTCCAGGTATAATTCTAGTCAATCTACACTACACCTCGTCCAAGCCAATATTTGTTCCCAAGGACTGCTACTCCCCGTATAATAACTGTAATATAACTCCTACCTCAAGTAACCTAGATATCTAGTCAGCTATCACTTTAATTTGTATTTGTTTTTGCTTCAAAGTCGTCAGCATTTAGAAAGTACTCACTTCTTTCTTTTCATGTTTAAAGTGGAAAAACCTCCCGTTTGTACATATTTAAACTCATTTGTCCAACTTTGTCTCATTCATTAATGCACTGCTATATCTTGGTAGCCCCATGATTCCCTGCACATGGCCTGCTCTGTGGCCAACATATTTGGAAATGTGGCTTCCAGTCTCATAACCAAGTTCTTTGTAAAAATGGTAAGTAGAGAAATGAAGGTGAAAATAAGAAATGGGGGTTGTGGATGAGGAATGGAGACTGGGAAGAGAAAAGAGGATGAGATGAGAATTGGGGTTAAGAGCTGCAGAGTGGCACAGTTGCTGCCTTGCAGCGCCAGAGACCCCAGTTCGATCCTGACTACGGGTGCTGTCTGTACGGAGTTTGTACATTCTCCACGTGACCACGTGGGTTTTCTCCGTGTACTCCTGTATGACAATTGTGTAGGTTAATTGGCTTGGTAACTAGTGTTAGTGTGTGGGGATCGCTGGTCGACATGGACTCGGTGGACAGAAGGGCCTGTTCGAAGGGCACTGTATCTCTTAATGAAACTACAGTAAAAATGAAGATTGAAGATTCAAAGAAGAATGAAAGCTGGAATAAGGAATTGAGGTTGCAATGAGGAAAGAGGCTGAAGATATTGAATGGCCGTGAAAATAAATGGTAGGACCTGAGATGGAATGGACCATAAACAGTGGCCGGGAAAGCTTATCCATTTGGATAGACAATCAACAGCATGGGGAGGAGCTGGTTTCATCAATCACATGGCTGTTCAGGACAAGAAAATCCTTTTGCCACAGACAATTTTGCCTCTAATTGTTAATTGGAAAGATCTTCCCATAAGTTTAATAAATCTCAAACTAAAACTGCTTGCGTGTTTTCGTGGGCTGCAGGAAAACATTTGACTAAAAGACCACACCATTGAGTCTTGTTGGAAATTTTGCATGTATGAATATGACATACACAAATGGGGAGAGAGCTGACTTCTGATCTCTCCCGCTGATGGTCACATTACATATTATCACTCTCTTATTGATGGCCACTGGACGTGCCCATGAGCAGTGACTCATTGGGAGAGGGAGCAGAGAACCATACCCCTCGTGGTTTTAGTCTCTGGTGGGAAGCCATCATCGCAGAATCATCTCAATTTTGAAGCATGATGAATGTGGAGCAGGATATCACGTTGGAGTTTAAACAGGGTGACTGCTACATTGTCCCATTTACTCTCTATCTTGACATGGGGACTTCTATGTAAGGTGAAGATTGATAGATTCTTGATTAGTAAGGGTGTCAGGGGTTTTGGGGAGAAGGCAGGGGAATGGGATTGAGAAGGAGAGATAGATCAGCCATGAAAGACTTAATGGGCTGAATGGCCTGATTCTGCTTCTAGAACTTATGAACTTCTGCCATCATTCCAGTCATGTGTAACTGGCTCGAGGTGATTGATTACCAGATACATCACAGTCAAGGAAACAGTATGTACAGGTCAACAATGCTCTTACTTGGACTATTTTAAGGGAGAGGATCTAGGTGGAGGCTCTATGTGTAGGATTCTCACATTTCTCTAAAGGAACTTCAGGGGACTTTCCCCAACAAGTGGAGCTAAAGAGATTCATGGTAAAACTGGTCATCAGAGTGCAGCTTCTCCAAACAGAAGCGATAAGTTGCTTCCAGCCGGGACTCGGTGGCACGAGGCCACACTCCCCTCATGCGTGGGTTCTGCCGTGCTGGCTCACCAGGCTATGCCCAACTGTTCATCTTCCAGCTCTGTGGAAGTCAGTGGGAAAGCAGGACCTTCCCCAGGACAGGGTGCAAGATCCCCACAGGGTTTGATTTCAAGGAAAGGCCGGTGTGTGTCACACTGTAAAAAGAAAGTGAAAGATGGCAACGATCAAAAAGTAACTGACTGGGAATGTCATGCTGACAAAGTGCTGCAACTTGCCTAATGATCCGATGATTCAAAAGAGAAAAAAATATATACTTTCAACCTCCCCCACCCAAGTTTTTTCTAAAAAAACATTTAGACTGCTGGCTTGCTTCATTGCTCAAAGAAAATTGAGGGACACGTGACAACTGTGCAAAGTAGTAACTGCATGGAATCAACATGCACCTTGATGACTGGACTCCACAATCTCTGAGAGGAAACAGCAGTCACAGCACCAAACCGAGTCACTCCAGGGGAACAAAGGAAATTACTGGCATTTATATAAGTATTTACAGGAGCTTTCACAAAGCAAAGGTTTCTTTATTCTTCTCATTTCTCTCTATAATTATCACCACGGGAGCGGCATCCACTGAGGCCCCGCTTCCACTGGCTCTCCTCAAATTGAAATCTAACAACAGGACCCACTCTTAAATTAAAATACTGAGTTCAAACAAAATCAAACCCCTCCCGCCCTCGTCTTCTCCACGGCTTGGCACTTCCACAATGCACGCCACGCAACAGAAAAACCTTCATCGCATAAGAAATTCACATTTGTTTTTTGGACTAGACATTATTTAGTTTGAAGTAGGGCGTCGGCGAGGATATTGTCTAAGGAATAAATAGACAGGGCATAAACACTAATGGACGGGTAGAAATTCAATACAGCCTACAACTAAATAAAATAAACAATAGAAACAAATTTTGATTGTCTGGGGATCAGCTTCTAGAAGGACAAACTATGTTATTTGGCACAAGGAACTCTCCCTATTTGACAGTTATTGTACAACATCATTACATAACTTTTGGTCCTTCTCTAGGTAATTATATTAACATTTTTAAATCACTCTCATGACAGCTAAGAGTACAAGACACAATACTGTTTCTTACAGAAAAAGATACAATGCCTAGGAGAGAGATATTTTGGATGCAGCAGGGGAGGGAGAGAGAGAACGTAGACGAATATATACATGTTGATTATTGCAAAATTGTCTGTCCTGCTTATTTCTCAAATAAGTTAAAATTACAATGGTACAGGATGATGTACGGGCAAGGGTGAACACACAGGCAAACTGTCTTCTGTGGCCTACATCACTTCTCCTGCAGCTTAATTGGCCCCTTTGTATTTAACAACATTTCAACTCCTATCTCAGCTGAAGCCCCAATGGTATAACTGTGCAAAACAATATTATGTAACAGGAATAAATATCTGGTGGAATTTAAGGTCAGCAACACAATACAGTTGTGACCACAAGAAAGAACGTTTTGTAAGGCCTCCTTAGCTTGGCGGACAGTGTTGGGGGGGAAATGGGTGGGGAGTTGGGATCTGCTTTGCGTAGCTTTACCCTGACAACAGCTTCCCCCAACTCCTGAGCCATCACAGTTGCCACCCAGCACTGTCCTTCGCAAATACATCAGAGCCATATCTCACTCTCTGCTTGCTTTCTCTCTCTGTGTCTCTCTGTGTCTCTCTCTGTCTCTCTCTGTCTCTCTCTCTGTCTCTCTGTCTCTCTCCCCCCCCCCCCCTCTCTCTCACACATGGTTGATTGGGTGAAAGGTCCCTGTTTCTGGTGTCGCTCCTGCTATGTTCAGCCAGGCGTCCAGAGAGCTCTGGGATGCTGGATGGAGAGAAGTATTCTCAGAGAACGAGAGCATCATGGCATAAGTCTGCAACGTTTGTTTAAGGGGAGGGGGGAGGGGGGAGGGGGGAAGATAAAAAAACATCACATTAATATTCACTTTCACAATAACAGTGATACATTTAATACATAACATTATTGAAAGAACATTAAATCTGGTAGTTCTAGGGTTGAGTTTGGTGACTACAATAGTCACGTATACTGAGGTACAGTGAAAAGCTTTTGTTTTGTGTTAACCAGTCAGCAGAAAGACAATCCATGATTACAACTGAGCCGTCCACAGTGTACAGATAGAGGAGATGAAGGTTAAAGTAATGAATGTTGCAGTCTGAGTGGAGATTTAAACAAGTGGAGTGATTGTAGTGTGTGGTGGCAGATCCACGTGTGTGGCAAACACACACAGACTCGCCTGAGCTGGGCGCCCTCTTGGATTCACAGAGCAGGCGTCATGGCTGCACAACCTCCCTCTGTGCCGCGTTTAAATGTTGAGGGGAATGATCTGACTGCTGTATGGATGCGGGCAGAGGTGTCTCCAAAGCGAGGGACTACAGGTTGCAGTGGGGACTGTGAAACCCCCTGTAGCTTTGTAGCTGTTGTTTCCCTTCATTAACAACTAACGAGGCTGCTCACTCCCGGGTCTGAGTGGAACAATGGTGATATTAGATCAGGATTCATCATTTCACGGTGTCTCGTTTATCAGTTTTGCCAGTTTTCTTTGGTTTAGTAGAGTGTAATAAGAGATACAGTGTTGAAACAGGTCCATCAGCCCACTGAGTCCACTGCAACCAACAATCACCCTGTACACACCATGCTAACCATCAGGAACCTACATGAGCTAATCCCATTCACTTTGGCCGTGGTGATTCAAGTGAGAGTACCTGCCTCAAGCAGTGTGTTCTGGTTTCCAACCATCTCTCTGGGAGAACAAGCTCTTCCTCAGATCTCTCATCCTTTTCCCTAAAACTGTGCCTTCTAAATTTAGACACCTCCAGTACTTGAAACCCTTTCCCAATATCTAGAAGAGTTAAATATCTGCTGGAGTTAAAAAACACAGTACAAAGTACTGGAGTAACTCAGTTTGTAGTAAGGGGGAGAAATGAGAGGTGTGGGGTGGGACAGAGCCAGGCAGGTGATAGGTGGATACAGGTGATGGGGATGTGATTGGCAGATGGGTGGACAAATGGCAGAGATGTAAAGGAGACAAAGACTGTAAGATAAGGAAAGAAATTGAGTGAATTGTGAGGCCAGAGGAAGGGATGTAGGTGGAAGGGGACGGGGGAAATGGAAGGGGGGTGGGGCCAGATAGTGAGAGTCTGAAGAAGGGTCTCCACCCAAACCTTTACCTATTCCTCTCCTCCAGAGATGCTGTCTGACCCGCAGAGTTTCTCCAGCTTCGGGATCGTTAGGGAACTGGATACACATCCAGGTGGGGCACAAGGACATCGGGGGTTACAAAGGAGCAAAGGGGGTGGGTTTGGTAGAACCCATCCTGGATCTAGAATTGGAGAATTCAATATTCATACCGATATTCATGGGTTGTAAGCTACCTGAGCAAAATATGAGATGTTGTTTCTCTAGTTTGTGTGTGGCCTCACTCTGGCAATGGAGGAGGCCCAGGACAGAAATGTGAAGGGGAGTTAACATAATCTGCTGCATTCGAACCTCCTGGTGTGGCCTTGTTTACATCAGCAAGACCAAGCGTAGACTAGGCAACCGTTCAGCTGGATACGCATTTGGTCAATCAATATCTACTGCATCTCCCAATTGCTAATCATTTTAGCTCCTCTTCCCATTTCCATGCTGGCCTTTCAGATCAAAATACTCCATCTATGCTCGTCCCACCTGCCTACGTTTAGCCCATATCCCTCTAAACCTTTCCTCTCCATGGATCTGCTCAAATGTCTTTTAAATGTTGTTATAGTACCTTCTCTGGCAGCTTGTCCATTTATCCTGTGTGAAAAGGTTGTATCTCAGGTTCCTATTGAAATGTTCCCCCATCACCTTAAACCTATGATGTTTGGTTCTTGATTCACCTACTCTGTGTAAAAGACTCTGTGCATCTACCTTATCTATTCCTCTCATGATCTTATACCCCTCTATAAGATCACTCACCCCTCATCCTCCTGCACTCCAAGGAATAGAGTTCCATCCTGCTCAACCTCTCCCTGTAGCTCAGGCCCTCAAGTCCTGGCAACATCCTTTTAAATCTCTACTCTTTCCAACTTAAAAAACATCTTTCCAATGGCAGTGTGACCAAAACTGAACACAACACTCCAAATGTGGCCTCACTCACATCTTGTACAACTGTAACGTAACATCCCAACTTCTATACTCAATACCTTGACTGATGAATGGCTAATGGCTTTGTTTCGCCCCACCCCTCGTCCAGCTGCCTCTCCTGGGTACAATCGGACTGGAACGTCACCTATCCATGTTCTTCACAGATGCTGCCTGACCCGCTGAGTTACTCCAGCACTCTGTGAAACGTCACCTATCCATGTTCTTCACAGATGCTGCCTGACCCGCTGAGTTATTCCAGCACTCTGTGTCCTTTTCAGACTACGTGATATTATTCATCAGTTGCTAAGTGTATCCTCCTCACTGCCGCCAATACCACAATTTTACTTCGGAGTCACGTGAGTGATTCCGTGAAGAGCCCGCTCAGCATGCATGGAATTCCTGGCGAACCTTCACCACGATGAAGGACTCAGCTACAGAGCCATCAACACAGCTAGAAGTGTCCTGCCTGTCTATTTAAAACCAGCTCCAGGACAACAGGCCATGGGGTCCCACCCGTTGGTGGTCAAACTAATGAAGGGTATTTACAACTCTAACCCCCTAGACCAAGGTACACCCATACATGGGATGTCAGTGTGGTCCTGACATACCTCAGGGGATGGCCACCAGCCAGATCCCTCAACCTGGAACAATCTATGCTCAAAACACTCATGTTGATGGCACTTGTATCTGCACAGAGGGTCCAGTCACTACACCTATTGCGACTAGACAGCATGCTCACAGCTCCAGACCAGATCTCTGTCGTTATCCAGGGACTAATCAAACAGAGCAGACCAGGAACACCTAATCCAGTCGTAGAATTCCGAGCTTACCCGCCAGAACCACAGTTATGTGCCATGACCCTCCCACTATCCTACATAGACACAACCAAAAATATTCGAGGGAGATGTGGGTCAGTCATAAAAAACCTTATGGTTGGGTGACGAGCCAAATCATTGCGAGATGGCTCAAGCAGGTGCTAAAAACTGCTGGGATAAACACTAACATGTACAAATTTTATTCCACCAGGGCAGCATCCACGTCGACGGCTAAAAGAATGGACGTGCCTATAGACCACATCCTGGCTACAGCAGGATGGTCGGGGGAAAGACCGTTCAGAAATTTTATAATAAG